>NC_056745.1:629806471-629983606 GCF_019279795.1 Protopterus annectens | reverse complement strand
GCCAGTGCCCCTTTAAAGGGAAAACCCCAGTGTTTCTTTGTTTACATTCTGCACTGTTTACCTTGAGCAGTCAGGGTAGGGGGAGGGTTAACTACAGGAAGTTTCAGACTTTTAATCACAGTCCTTTTTTTCCTTATCTACTCACAACACCTTTTAGGTTGAGTCATTCATTATTTTAGATTGTGGCTTGTTATTTTCAAAGAAAGGTATATTTTAAATGTTTTTAATGACCTACCTTCTCCTGGCATCTAGTTTCTGTGGAAAAGATTAGTAAACAGAGTTATTCAGTCTTTTTTTTTGAGATGTTAATTAGCTTAGCCAGTGGCTTTTGTCTTTGCCAAACAATAGTACTTCATGGATTTTAACCTAGCCACTGGGGATGCACAAGCAAGAGCATTTCTTTTTACCGGTCCCAAGCCCGGATAAATGGGGAGGGTTGTGTCAGGAAGGGCATCCGGTGTAAAATTTTGCCAAATCATACATGCGGACAACAATACAGATATACATACCAAATCGGTCGAAGCCCGGGTTAACAACAACTGCCACCAATACTGTTGGCCAACAGGGTGCTGCTGGAAATTGGGCTACTGTTGGCCGAAAGAGGAGAACAGGAGGAAGGCATGCCCGAAGGCAGGTAAAGGCTAGGACTGTGGTAGTGAGGGTCAGAACTTTGAAGGTTGGCAGTATGACTGGTATAGTGAGAGAGCTAGCTGATATGATGGACAGAAGGAAGGTTGGTATATTGTGTGTGCAAGAGACCAGATGGAAGGGGAGCAAGGCTAGGTGTATCGGAGGTGGGTTCAAATTGTTTTATCATGGTGTGGATGGGAGGAGAAATGGCGTAGGGGTTATCCTAAAGGAACAGTATGCTAAGACTGTTTTGGAGATGAAAAGAGTGTCGGATAGAGTGATGTTTATGAAGCTGGAAATTGATGGTGTAATGATGAATGTTGTTAGTGCATATGCTCCACAAGCTGGGTGTGTGATGGATGAGAAAGAAAATTTTTGGAGTGAGTTGGATGAAGTGGTGATGACTGTACCCAAGGGTGAGAGAGTGGTGATTGGAGCAGATTTCAATGGGCATGTTGGTGAATGGAACAGAGTGGACGAGGAAGTGATGGGTAGGTATGGTGTTAAGCAAACAAATGCAGAAGGTCAGATGGTAGTGGATTTTGTGAAAAGGATGGACATGGCTGTGGTGAATACATATTTTAACAAGAGAGAGGAGCACAGGGTAATATACAAGAGTGGAGGAAGATGCACACAGGTGGATTATATCTTATGTAGAAGGGCCAGTCTGAAGGAGAGTGGAGACTGTAAAGTGGCGACCGGGGAAAGTGTAGTTAGGCAGCATAGGATTGTGGTTTGTAAGATGATGTTGGTGATCAAGAAGAGGAGGAGGAAGAGTGTGAGGGCAGCACCAAGGATCAAATGGTGGAAAATGAAAAAGGGTAATTGTGAGGTGGAGTTAAGACAGGCACTGGGCGGCAGTGAAGAGTTACCGAATAGCTGGGTAACTACAGCAGAGCTAGTAAGGGAGATGGCTAGAAAGGTGCTTGGTGTGACATCTGGAAAGAGGAAGGAGGACAAGGAGACCTGGTGGTGGAATGAGGAAGTACAGGAGAGTATACAGAGAAAGCAGTTGGCGAAGAAGAAGTGGGATTGTCAGAGAGATGAATAAAGTAGACAGGAGTATAAGGAGATGAGGTGCATGGCAAAGAGAATGTGGCGAAGGCTAAGGATAAGGTGTATGAAGAGTTGTATAAAAGGCTGGACACTAAGGAGGGAGAAAAGGACCTGTACCAATTGGCTAGGCAGAGGGACCGAGCTAGTAAAGATGTGCAGCAGGTAAGGGTGATGAGGGAAACATACTCACAAGTGAGGACAGTGTGTTGAGCAGATGGAAAGAGTACTTTGAGGGGCTAATGAATGAAGAGAATGAGAGAGAGAGAGAAGGTTGGATGATGTGGTGATAGTGAATCAGGAAGTGCAACGGATTAGCAAGCAGGAAGTAAGGACAGCTATGAAAAGGATGAAGAGTGGAAAGGCTGTTGGTCCAGATGACATACCTGTGGAAGCATGGATGTGTTTAGGTGAAATGGCAGTGGAGTTTTTAACTAGATTGTTTAATGAAATCTTGGAAAGTGAGAGGATGCCCGAGGAATGGAGAAAAAGTGCTTTGGTACAGATTTTTAAGAATAAGGGTGATGTGCAGAGCTGTAGTAACTATAGAAGGATTACAAAGATCAATCACAGCATGAAGTCATGGGAAAGAATAGTGGAAGCGAGGTTAAGAAGGGAGGTGATGATTAATGATCAGCAGTATGGTTTCATGCCAGGAAAGGGCACTACAGATGCGATGTTTGCTCTGAGAGTGTTGATGGAGAAGTACAGAGAAGGTCAGAAGGAGTTGCATTGTGTCTTTGTGGACTTAGAGAAAGCATATTACAGGGTGCCTAGAGAGGAGTTGTGGTATTGTATGAGGAAGTTGGGAGTGTCAGAGAAGTATGTAAGAGTGGTACAGGATATGTACAAGGGTAGTGTGACAGCAGTGAGGTCTGTGGTGGGAGTGATGGATGTGTTTAAGGTGGAGGTGGGATTACATCAAGGATCAGCTCTGAGCCCTTTCTTATTTGCAATGGTGATGGACAGGTTGACAGAAGAGATCAGACAGGAGTCCCCGTGGACTATGATGTTTGCAGATGACATTGTGATCTGTAGTGAGAGTAAGGAACAGGTGGAGGAGACCCTGGAAGGTGGAGATATGCTCTAGAGAGAAGAGGAATGAAGGTCAATTGGACAGAATATATGTGTGTGAATGAGAGGGAGGATAGAGGAATGGTGAGGATGCAGGGAGTACAGGTGGTGAAGGTGGATAAGTTTAAATACTTGGGATCAACAGTTCAAAGTAATGGTGAGTGTGGAAGAGAGGCGAAGAAGAGAGCACAGGCAGGATGGAGTGGGTGGAGAAGAGTGCCAGGAGTGATTTGTGACAGACGAGTACCAGTAAGAGTGAAAGGGAAGGTCTACAAGAGGGTAGTGAGACTAGCTATGTTATATGGGTTGGCGACAGTGGCATTGACAAAAACGTTGGACGTGGCAGAGTTAAAGATGTTAAGATTTGCACTGGGTGTGACGAGGATGGACAGGATTAGGAATGAGTATATTAGAGGGTCAGCCCAGGTTGGAAAGTTTGGAGACAAAGCCAGAGAGGCAAGATTATGTTGGTTTGGACATGTGCTGAGGAGGGATGCAGAGTACATTGGGAAAAAGATGCTAAGGATGAAGCTGCCAGGTAACAGGAAAAGAGGAAGGCCTAAGATAAGGTTTATGGATGTGGTGAGACAGGACATGCAGGTGGTTGGTGTGACAGAGCAAGATGCAGAGGACAGGAAGAAATGGAAACAGATGATCTGCTGTGGCGACCCCTAACAGGAGCAGCAGAAAGAAGAAGAAGAAGTACTTCATGGATTTTATTCCCTGCTGCTCCTTCTGTAGAAAGCATGTGTGATTCAGCTCACAAACATTAGTACATGGAGTTCTCTATTCCTTACATGTCATGTTATTTAGTGCCTACTTTGTAATCCACATCAAATTCATTTTGCAGTACAGGCATTGCATCTTGTCACATTACTGGATTTGATCAGTTAGTTTTTTTGCTCAATTCATTTTAACAATTTGTGCAGTTTTTTTTCATTCAAAATGAGAATGAAAGCATTTCATAATGTGTCTGGTAGTACTGTTCTCCAAAGAAATATTATATATGTGTGTGTGTATATATATATATATATATATATATATAAATGGATCTACTTCACAAAGTTGACATTTCAGAATGTCAAGGAGCATATGGCCGAGACCATTTGATCGACATTCAAAATGTCGACCATGGAATTAAAAAAAAAACAGAACAATACCTTATCTTCACACTGCTAGCAAGGGGGCTACACCCCCCTTCACACCCTGTGGGGGGGGGGCTCCACCCCCCCCCCAGTAACTTAAATATACCAACTCCGAGATCGCACTACAGTGTGGAAGATGGAAATCTTTCCATTCTGCACTGTACGGAGATGCCGGTTTTTTTCATGCTGAGTTCTGCATTTCCAAGTATGGCTGCAGCCTGTTATTTCATTAGTTTAGTTATTAGTCCTACAGGCTGCGATCCAAATTTCTGTACTGGCATGGCTTATACACCAAAGTGACAGAACTGCCACTTTATTTGAGCTGCATCACAAACCTCTATTTCATATCAGCGCAGTAAAATAATGAAAGCTAAATGTAATATTTTCTTCAGTACATGCTCTAGACTGACTCCTGTACTTTATTTTCAACAGTTTTAGACAGTGAGAGTCCCATGAGTGATGCTTTCATACCTTGCATTGCATGTCTGCAGCTCATTTCTGATGCTACTCTCTGCAGCTTTATCACCATTCTGTTATGCATCGCTGCCTTTCATTTTGTCCTGATCAAAATTCACTGCTTTTTGACTACCTTACCAATTATATCCTTGAATTTCTAGTCTCTTATTTTCTTTGCCAGTGGTTCTAAATGTAATGCAAATAGCAAAGGGGAGGGAGGACACCACCACTTGGTTCCTCTGTTCAAGCACTGATTATCAGAGAGGACCCCTTCCACTTAGGTTTCACCTCCGATCCCTTATACATCCTCCTATTCAACCTTATAATTTTACCAGGGAATGAAAATGTGTCCATTGCTCTGCTCCTAAAGTCCCAGCCTACTCTGTCAAATGCTTTGTGCTTCAGGACTATGTATTTTCTTACATTCTGCTTCCTTCTGGATCATCAGTGTTCTGTAAATGTTGTCAAAAGTTTGCCCCCCTCCACAAAACCACATCGTTCCATATCTATCAATAATTTTGGCATCACTTTTGCCATTCTGTTTGCCATTACAGACACTTTATAATTATGATTTAGTATTGAAATGGGCCTATATGAAACTGGATCTGATGTATCTTTACCCTCTTTAGGTATTACAGCTGCCACAGCTTTCTTCCAGGATGTTAGTACTTCTCTTCCTCTTAAAATACTGTTAAATCCTTCCAGATCTTTACCAGTTTTTTTCCCTTCTAGCTTCTAAATTTCCACAGGTATACCATCTATTCCTGGGGATTTTCCTCTAGATAACAAAACCATTGTTATCTCATCTCCTCCTACCCTAACTGCTCATCAAGTACTTACCTATGAATTGGAGAATATGCCTGAATAATCAATCCAGTGTAAGACTACGATAACAATGTACTCCAGTACCTTAACAACCATGACCTACAGTTTACCTAAAGTTACTGATTTTATTTTGGGAAAGTTTTTGTTTTCCTCAGGCTCTCCCAAATCATGTGGCATGTGAAAAAGTACAGTGTAAGGCAACAGTGATGCTTCATGTACCGAGAGGTGGTCAGACATGCCACACTGCCAAAAATAATTAATTATTTCAATTACCCACTTAGCCTCATTGCAGAAGCATAGTAGCTTTGGAGCTTATCATGAACATGGTTCCAATGAACTGCCAGGCACATGGACACACTTCACCACACATTATTTCATTGGATGTGGGAGGAAATGCAGTATAAAAATTCACAGGCAGTTTGTACAGATGAAGATAACGTGCCATCATTTGGAACTGAACCGAAGACATAAGAAATGAAAGGTGGTAATGCTGATTACTTCATGACTGTGTTATTTCGGATATAAATCAGCATGTAGCTAATATGAAGATTCTGGTCCTCCAGAATAAGCCAAGTACAATAGTTTTTTCATTCATAATCCCATGACACAGGTATAGCATACTCAATAATGATGCTAAATCCGGCTTTAGCACTTCATTGATGCCAAGTGAAACATTTCCCCCAATGATCCTTTGAGTCATTTGTCTAACTCTCCATAAGCAGTCAACTGTCATCAAATGGAACACTTCCCACAATAATCACGGGACAAGCACTTTTGCTAAGATCAAATGAACCACTTCTCCCAAATACACTTTCATTAGTTCGTCTATATAGACCCAAGCACTTCCCGAACATCAGTTGAAATATTTCCCCCAGCAATCCATTTCATAGTTTGTCCATGCCTTAAAAAAACACTTCCCTGATACCAAAAGGAACATTTTCCCCCAAACAATCCCTTCAGTAAGTTGTCTGTGTCTGCACAAGCATATCAGACACCAAATGAAACATTTCCTCTCAAAATATCTGCACAAAGACTTCAGTGATGACAGAATGAAACATTTCCTCAAATTAACCCTTCTGTAGTTGGTCCATTATTGCTGAAGTCATTCACTGGCACCAAATAAAAAATGTCTCCCAATGACTGTTTCAGTTGTATGTCCCTTTCTGTACAAGCACTTTTACTGACACCGAAAGAAACATTTTTTCCCTATGACCCTTTTTAGTAGATTGTCCATATCTGCACAAGTACTTCACTAACACCACTGATTCTTTCAGTACTTTTCCCATGCAAGCCCAAGCACTTCTCTGACACCAAATGGAACACTCCCACCAATAATCCCTTCAGGAGTTGGTCCATCTATGCACAAGCACTTCAATGATGCAAAATGAAACATTTCCCCCAAAGAAACCTTCAGCAGTTTGTCCATGTTGGCCCAAGCGCTTCACTGACATCAAATTAAACACTTCCCCCAACGAACCATTTAGCTAAGAGGTCAAAAGGTATGCAAACCTTGTAACTGCTGCTGCCACTGCTGGATCAGTCTTACCCCTCACGCTGGAGCACAGTTGTGGATCATAACATGCATGCTAACACAAATCTTGTTGTTCAAGCAACTTTGCAATTTTGATCTTGAGCTAAGACATCAAGAGGTACGCAAACCTCATAACTTCTGCTGCCACTGCTCAATTGCTTTCACTCTTCACATTTGTATACACACACACACACACACACTGGTTTACTCCCATATTCCAATAACATGCAGTAGGTGGACTGGAATTGGTGCGAATTAACTCCTGCAGCAGAGCTAGCCACCTGGTGGTGTAAACCTTGGCTCAAGATGACTATCACTCTAGAAGTGACACCCCAACCCCATGTGCAGTGTGGGAAAAGGGGTTGAGGATGGATTTGATGGACACACACACACACACACACACACACACACACACACACACACACACACACACACACACGCATGCACGCACACACGCGCACACTTTTTTATGTTTTTTTCCCTTACTTTTACACTCACTAAAAACAGTTTTTCATGAGACTAGGTATACTGGCTTCTGGGACATTTCAGCAGCATAAGGGAGATGCCATAGGAGTATCCCAGGCAGCTGCCATTCAAATTCTTTGGCATTTCCTGGCAGCAATGTGCATCAAGGTGGATGATTAAGTCCACTTCCCAGCATCAGTCATGGATTACAGAAATGACATGCAACAATTATGTACTATAGCCAATTTCCCCTGCATCTTCGGTGTAACAGACTGCACCCACTTTCCATTTAAAACACCTGCTGTTCCTGATGCAGAATTGTACCATCAAAACAAAGGGGTGTCAGGTGGTGTGCTCAGTAGATACCTTATAATTAATATCATGGTGATACACTCTGGTGCTGTCCATGATGCTGCAATATGAAGGGAAAGTGATTTGAGGGCTGCTTTCCAACATGGTGAAACACCTGAGGGACTAATAGTCAGTAAGGACAGGACCACAGCTATGATGTAATCAGGATCCACAACTGCCAACATTAAGCATGAGGGCAGCATATGTCCTGGTGGTATGATTTGAGGCCAGTAACACTATTATCTCATTTGGATGGCAAGGGTGGCCCATCTCCTGTGGCATTCCTCACCCTCTCATAGCAGCAGTTTGTAGGCTGCACTGAGGATCATGCCAGAGTAACATCACTGACAGGCCTCACTGAATCTCTTGTGACTGCCCAAAGCATTAATCATGTTTGGAAGGTCTGTTCACACTTCATTCCTCCAGACAGTATTACCCGTCCATCCAAGAAGACTGCAATCGTGCTGTGGAGGAACCTCGATTATAATTTCATTCTCTCTGTGCAAGAAATTGTCTTCCCTACTTCTGATTGACATCTGGAAGACAGTGTGATATGCAAATATTATACTTTATATGGAGGCTTGCATTTTGATATGATGATGTTACAAGCATATGTCAGTACAAAGCTGTGCTAAACAATCAGTTTCATTTGTATTATGGTTATGAATAGATAATCAGAATAAATAAGAAAAAATGTCTGTACATGTAACATTTAAGAAGTAACAACACTGCATGCACAATCCATTAAAAAGGTGCATATGTCACATGTGGGATTTGAACCCATGGCAGTGGATATCATAAGAAGTAAGGGATAACCACAGAACCAACGTGCCATAGTAATGATGTTCCACAGTTACATGCACATCCAAACAGAATGAGCACGTGTACTCCAAGAATGTCAGGTGCCTCTCATATACAACCACAGTCAGTGATACACATCATAATAAATGTTGCTCTCATAATATGGTATGCAACACACATAATGGAAGTTATACAGAAACAGTACAGAAAAAAAGTCAGCATATTAAAATGAACTGTTATGCACTCGTGGAAACATATCAACACAATTAACAGTGAACCATCCTCATGCTGTTTCTATCAGACCTCATGTGCTAACAACTACTACTACTATATTACTAAGCATCAGAAAGTATCTGTAAACTAGTCAGTGAACATACAACTTACAGAAATCTTCAGAAGTCATTGGTTTCCATTAACATACCACAGCTACTGCAGGTTAGTCAGAAATAGCTGCAGATATATTTTCATCCCATCTATATCTATAGCTCACTGAGACAGGTTCCTTTTTATGGATATGTAATAACCGCATATGGGGAAAATCTCCTTGTCGGTGGTGGTCTTTTACCCTTCTCTGTATGTATATTGTTGAATTTTATCCCCCTCCTTTATGTGACAGGCAGATTATAATGCAGACAATTTACCAAAAAAAAAAAGGATTGACACCATATATAAATTGATTAATACAGATTAATGATAACATAGATATATGATAATAGCAATCTATTCCACCACAATGCCAGCAGGTGACTGGATATCTTTGAAGCTAGCTGTACATCAGCTCTACCTTAAAGTGAGTTAGAAGTTTGATAAAACAAATGAACACAGTAATTAAGACTATCAACTGAGATTCATGTGATATAACAAAACTAAATAAGATATATTGCTGTGCAGCTAAATTAATAACAGATGTCTTACTACAAAAACAGAGGGCAGTAAGGGAAAGGAAGGGTAGAAATCAAATGCTATCACGGAAGCACCAAATAAAGAAAACTGTAAAGCAATTAAGACAAGAACTGTCACTGTTAGAAGAGTAAAGATGATGGAATAGATCAACAAAAATACTCAGAAAGATAGATGTGATAAAAGCAATGCACAGCATCAGAACAGATCTGGATCCATTGTGTGCTGTTGCAAATAATAAACTAAAAATATCAGTATAAGCAGAAAAACTAAGAATATATGCAGATAAATGTAAAGTACAAAATAAACAATTTATTGATGAACCAAAACAGTTTTATAGAGAATTGGGAAGCAAGTAAAAGGAATTGAAACACCACCACAACAAGAAGAAATAGATACATTTTGGAGAAATATCTATGAAGATCCTGTGGAACAGAACAGAAATGCTAAATGGATAGAAGTAAAAGAAAGAATAAGAAGTTCAAATGTACAGGATATGAAATGAGATGAAGTAACAGCTAGAGAGATTGAAAAAAAATGTTAAGAAAAGCTCATAATTGGAAAAACCCAGGCCCAGATGTAGTACCTAACTTCTGGCAAAAAGTTTTAACATCTTTACGTGAAGATTTAGCCATGAGTAAGAACTATTTATATGAGCATCCTGAACAGATACCAGCCTGGTTAACAGGAAAAACAATACTCCTACTTAAGGTGAATATTCAAGATATCTTAAAAACTATACACCAATAGTTTGCCTTCTGACAACGTATAAACTACATACTGGAATTGATGCCAACAAGAGTTTATAGTCATTTAGAAGAAAACTCAATCATAGCAAAAGGGTAAAGGGTAATAAAATAATGTCATATGGAACTGTAAAAATGGGAATAATCTATTAGCCTAGTAACCTACTATGACCATATGACTCAGTACACATCTGTTATGTATACCCATATGCGCATGCATGTATGTACACACACACACACACACACACACACACACACACACACACACAGGTTCACAGGATGACAGTAGGCTATAGGCCCAGAGGCCCTTATATGCCTAGCCAAGAATTTTGCCCACGTTCCCACAAAGTCATTACCTGTTCCCCCTGTCCAGCAGGGACACTGGTGGGATCCCAAGGGGTGTATTTTCTTTTTCCCATCCAGTCATCCAGGTTCCTCTTAAATAGGGCTAGAGGGGTATTCTGCTTGACATGCAGAGGGAGTCTATTCCACAGATGGAGGAGTCTTTGGGATACAAATCTACCAGCCAACAAGTTCTATTAATGTCACAGACCAGGTTGAGGCATAACGTCCAGGCTGTGCGAGTGTAGTTTGAATTACGGATATGCAGCAACTCCATCAAGGCTGGGTCTGAGATGGCCTTGTATGCCAGACACAGGTCACCACTGAGCAGTCTGTATGAAACTGAGTAGAGAGACAGGGCTTTAGCCTATCTATAAAGAATAAGTGTTTGAGACCCTGGATTTTCCTGGTGAGGAACCTCTGTGGTCTCTCCAGCTGCTGCACATGCTTGGTTACATGCCAAAGGGGGCACTGTACTTGATAATAGTTCTAATAAGGAAGGAGTACAGGGATAGTATGACCCCCTTGTTCCTGGATGAAATACCCTTACTTATGAGATGGGCCATGTATAAAGTCTTTTGTACAACGGACAACGGAGGCAACATGATGGTCAAAAGTCAGGTTGCTATCAACCTGGGTGCTCAAGTCCTTCACGACTGATTGAATGCTTAGTACATTATTATTAATGTGATAATTAGTGGGGATGCCATTTCCCCCAAAGGGGATACTGATGTATTTATTGGCATTCAGTTTGAGGCCATGCTTCTGGCATCAGTCATCAGTTTGGGTAAGGCCCTCTTGGAGTATGTTCACATCACTAGGGGAATCTAAGACAGTGCCCAGCTTGCAGTCATCTGCAAACTTGTCAGCCATACACCACTAGTTTTGGCTTGCACCTCAGAAAAGTATATCCCAAACTGTAGAGGCCCACTCATTACAGGCCTACTAATAGAGGTGGCTTCCCCTGTTTTGACTGAGTGGGTTCTATCAGTGAGCCAGTTAGCTACCCATCTGGTAACATATGGGTTGATGCCTAACTGGGAGAGTTTATCTATTATGCCCAAGTGGTGAACAGTGTATAATACTTTGGCTAGGTCAAGGTAGATGGGGTGCATGGTCTTCCCCTTGTTCATGGCTTTAGTGACTGTTTTGAAGAAGTTGACTAAGTTTAACAGGCATGATCTCCCTTTGACAAAACCAAACTGTGTGTGGTCAAGCATTTGGAGGTTGCCAGTGTCCTTGTTTATAAGGTCCATGATAATGCATTCCACGGTCTTGCAGATCAGGCTAGTTATGCTGTATATACTTGCCTGGGTCAGTGGATGCTCCATCTTTGTGTAGAGGAATGACAGTCGCTGTTCTCCATTTGGCTGGGACAAAGCCGGTGCCCAGGCTTTGGTTGAATAGGGTGCCTAATGGAGCTGAGAGCTCATGCTTGAGTTCATGCAAGATACAGCCAGGGATGTTGTAGGGTCCCATGAGGACTGTATTTTTTGTCTTTGAGAGGGCATTAAAGACCTGCTCCCTGTTGATGAGGGGAGGGGGCCAGGTGCTGGGGATGTCCTGGTTTACTGATGGGGGATGGGGGTGGGTGGGTAAACACATACATGTGCTAAATGATGAGGTCAAAGTGATGCACCTTAAAATTCAGCTCATTGTTTGCAAACCTCATAGGGCACCATTACTGTTGTTTAGCTCAGCAAAGATGGGGTCTTAAGGTAGTAGATAACATATTTGCTGGCAGCTAACAAAACAAGTATCTTTCAGGGAGTGTCAAGTAAAGGTAGTGATCCCTGTAATGTAGTATGAGCAAAAACAGCATCTCCATAACCTGTTCTGTTACCTCAGTCACAGTACCTCCCTACATTCCAAATTTATTCACCACATACCCATAACAATGCACATCATCATTATACCCTTCATCCATTTTTCTACATGGGGTCAGAGTGTCGTGAACTATCGCAACCTCTTTTGATTCAATACCAGTGCCCTACCTTGTTTGAGAGTCATTCCTGAGTGTTAAAGGTCTTGTCTACTATAATCCATCCCTCTCTTTGCTGGATGTCCTCATTTCCTCTTCCTGTTTCACCCAAAACCTCTTCAGCAAATTTACTTGTGTTTGAAATACTGTAATCTGTTTGTTTTGACCTTCTTTGCAATCAAAGCTACTTTGGCTTTTGAAACGATGTCATCATTTTCTTCATGTGTCTCACAGTGTGCATCCAACCATCACCTAAGTCACTTCATCTCCATCACTCCCACCTTCCACAGCTGCTCCACCTTCACTGCCCAGGTTTCTGTACCATAAAGAAGTGCTGGTCATAATGTGAGTTTGGACACCTTATTTTTCAACTTCTCTGTCATTATTCTGTCACACACTACCCCCTCACACTCTATGCCATTTGGCTGCAGCCCCCTCTGATTCTAGCTTTGACCTCTGTATTCAAACTTGCCTTCTCCTCAACCACCCCTCCTAGATACTTGAAATTGTTATCCTGTTCTGCTATCTTCCCTGCAGTCTCAATTTTCTACTTCTTCTGATTCCTCCATTTGCTGCTATGACAACTGTTTTGGCTGTACTCAATTTCATTAAATGTGACTTCAGTTTTATATTTTTACAGCAGTTATTTGCTGAACTTCTTGTTCACAGTCTACTTGTAATGCCACAGCTTCTGCATACATCAGCTTTGTTGACCTGTCCCCTACAACCAGTTTGCTAATGTAGTCTGTCACCAGTATAAACAACAGTCAGCTCAGAGCTGAGCCTTGATGCACACCCAACCCCATTGGGAACTCCTCTACAAGTCCAAATACTGTTAGTATTTGTGCCATTGGGTCCTTGTACATAGTCTACACTAATTCTGTCAGTGTTTCTGGGACTTCAGTACACTGCAGGACTGCCCAAATCAGCTTTGTCATAAGCTTTCTCCAAGTATGGGAATGCTCATTTGGACTCTTTCCTCATCTTTAACTTCTTCACTATCTGTCTCACTGCCAACATTGGATTAACCAGGCTACTTCCTGATATGAATCCAAACTGCTCATCTTCTGTCTTACTTTCTGTTTGCCTGTCAGTCATCCTTTCCTGCACTTTCTTGACGTGTAACAGGAGTTTACTACCTCTACACTGCCTGCAGTTGTGAATGTGCAAGCAAAATTACAATATCTCACATCACCACACATGCTTAGACTGCAGTTATATCCCCACTAATCTATGAATAGCAGCAAACTAGTTGAGCTCCACATATAAATTGCACAAACACAAGAAACCAATCAACATCTCAGTCTTCCACTGCATATCCTGATTGTCTGTGACTACAAGTTGTCTGTTTCATGTAAACCAAGTGTTTAACAAACTGTGAGACACTAAGTGCTCTCATCATGGAGCACTGTGACAACACCACCTAACTAGGCTAATGGGAACTAATGTCACTAAGAACCCAAATGTGTACAACTGTACAGCATATGTGCAGAAATCCTTATCAGGAAGTCACAGTTAAAACACTCACGTTCTAGGAGCATTAACCTCACACAAGACTAGACCAACCTAAAAGTACACAAAGTGCAAATGCATACATGCACTTACAAGCAAATAGTCGGCTAAATCCATCCCATCAGGAAACTGACCAACCATGATTTATTCAGTTAAAACAGAATGGAAATAAAAACAAATAAAAAATATTGGATGATCCCATGCAAGTGTAAGTAACCACTCACACACCACATCAAACTTAAAATAGGAAACTTTTGAAATAAATAAATAAAATGTTACAACCCATTACTGTGTAGTAAAAAATACAGCAGAAATACACAAAATACATAATGTGTGTCCATTTACTCCTCACCATGCACCCACAGAACAGGAGTTGAAACCAGTGACTTATCACAGCCCTATAGTCTGTCATAAATAAAAAGTTGCACTTACCTGTAATACCCAGCACCTACCTGGTATATTTAGGGTTCACAGTCTTCTGGAAGTAGTCTTTCTTTACAAACATGACAATCTCAAAATAATTCCTTCAAAAATTTAGCAATGTAGCCAGTATCCGTGTAACAAGGCATGGCTCAACAGGACTGTTTCTCCTTTTACAAGAGAAAAGATTGCAAGAAACTCTCCTCCAGCTTTTCACTCTGACTGTGTGTTCTGAACTGAGCCAAAAATCCTGCAGGAAGTTCAAAGCCTGTCACATCTCCTACAGAGACACACCCCTCCAATAATGGCTTCTGTACCACTTTTCATAAATTGAAATTACAATACTTTAATTGTGAAGTATTGATAGAATGGGAATCTGTCATACCTGAGGAGTGAATCTCTGTCTCCACCACCTCGTTAATGTGAATGGGGACATTTTCACCTCTTTGTAGTGTCTCATTGAGATGAATGGGGAACTTTTTACCTGCCTTCACACCTGCTGTGCCAAAGACGTTTTGTTTCAACAGAAGATTCAAGAGATTAATGAACTCCAACACTCAGCTAAGAATAAGGAGACCATGTTTATAGTAAATCTCTTAAAAACTCAAATAATTTGCCTTTCCTTACCACATAGTGTAACACTTCATACAAATCCTTGTAATAGTTATACAATGTTAGTCAGACTCATACCTCTCAACTACACAGATTTTCACAGAATATCCAGATTATTGCCTCATATTTTTAGACCGTTTCTCATAAAAATTGTGTTTTTTTTTGGCAAATCATTGAGGTTTGAAGTCAGACAGTAATGACAGACATTTGAGTTTCAGACTTCCAACCCTTCAGAACATTCATGCTAATGCAAAAACTGTTATTCTATCACTTTTCTAAGTTTGTAACAGCAGTAGTTTAAAAGTGTCCCTATTTTGTGCATTTGTCCCCCCATTATTTATGGCTTTGTCCAGATCTCTTGCTTTAAGAGGTATGGTCAAAATGTAGTTAATTACATAATTCATAAGAATTGTACTGTATGTGAAGACTGCAATGAAAGCTGACAACAAAATTTAAAGCCCTGTATATGAGCAATGGTGACACCGACTATTTCAGAATACTTTGCAAAACAAATAGCACCAGAATTACCTGATCTAGGGTTCCTAGACCTCATCCATCCATCCATCCATCCATCCATCCATCAAGCACAAGGCCTTCTATAATTATGCAAAGAATCTCCACGGCAATACCCAGATTTGCTCTGAGCTACTGCACAATGGTAACCTCCTATACCATATTGCCAATATATTGGCCAACAGATTCAGTGCCACCTTTAACCCACTCCCCTCCAAGGACCAATCATAATACTAGTAGATTGCCAGGTACCCAGTATTATTTATTTATTTATATGTGTTGACCGGCAGTGTCCGACTGGATGTAGGTCCATTTTCAGCGGAGGCCCGGGGAGAAAAGCTCCACAGTTAAAATAAACAGACAGTAGTTACATTGGATTACATAGCGATTAACAATTTAAATAGCAATTACTTACAACATATTTACAGATGAAGAACATAGTACATCAGTAGACAACTAGAATCTTTATCTGTGAAGTACATAACAGACATTAACAAATGTTAAAATAAGAAGTTCCTGCTGTATACGTACTAGGCTTATGAGCATCTGAGCTTGCTATAATCAAGGTAGTTAGTGGAGTGGAAAGAAAGGTAGTGGTTGGATGGGGTGGGTGATATTAGAGTGGGAGTTGCAAGGGCATAGCCAGCATGTTTTTAGGTGTGCTTTTAGTAAAGTTTTGAAGTGGGTGCATGATGGTACGGAGGTAATTGTGAGTGGGAGGGAGTTCCATAATTTGGCTATGGTGCAAGAGAATAGTGCTTCACCAGCAGAGTTATTGGCTTTAGTGATCTGCAAGTGATTTTTGTTGCTGAATCTTAGTGGTCTGGTGGTGCAATAGGGTTGGAGTAGATTCTGGAGGGATGGGACATTTAGTGGATGGTTTACTAGTTTGTGGGTGAGTGAGAGTTGATACCATTGAAGGAGGTGAGGGAGTTCAAGCCAGCCCAGTTCAGCAAGTGAGAGACAGTGGTGACTACGGTAGGATGCCCCTGTGGCGAATTTGGCAATTTTGTTATAGCAGGTCTCTAGCTTGTTTAGATCGCATTGCCTTAGGTTGGTATATGTTGGAGACGCATAAAGTAGGGTGGAGACAAGGTGGGAATTTGCTACTGAAATCTTTGCTGCTTTGGTGAGAAGGTGCTTCTTTCTGTATAATGCTCCTAGTTTTTTGTGGACTTTTTTATGGTCATGGATATGTGAATGTCAAATTTTAGTTTATTGTCTATTTCCACTCCTAGCAATTTGGTGTGTTCAGTTGGGTATATAGTGGTGTTGTCTTTTGCTGTGATGTTAAAGTGAGAGTTGCTTTGAGTATGTTTGCTGGGTTGGAAGATGAGTAGTTTAGTTTTGTTTGGGTTGAGTATTAATTGGACATCGGATAACCAAGTTTCAACAGAGGAAAAGGCTTCCTGTGTGACTTTTTGCAGTTTGGGTAGGGACTGGGCTGAGCAGATGACAGTCGAGTCATCTGCGTATTGTATGAGTGTGCCGTCTGTGGTGGCAGAGGCTAGATTATTTGTGAAAACAGAGAAGAGTAAGGGTCCAAGGATGGATCCTCGGGGAACCCCTATGGAGACAGGCAGTTGGGGAGATATGTCATTCTGCCATACAATGGATTGTTGGCGGTCAGACAGGAACTCTGAAACCAGTTGGTGACTGATTGTGAGAGGTATAGGTTATTGAGGACAGAGATAAGTTGTTTGTATGGGACCATGTCAAATGCTTTAGATAGGTCTAGGAAAGTAGCAGAGAAGAGATAGCCATTGTTTTTATGCTGAAGGATAGTGTTAGTAAAGGAGAGTAAGGCAATGGTGGTGCTATGGTTTGGTCAGAAACCATGCTGAGTATTGGAAAGGAGGTTGTTAGTAAGGAGGTAGTCTGTGACCTGAGAGTGTATGCATCTCTCTAGTATTTTGGAGAGTGGAGAGAGAATAGCTATGGGGCGGTAACTGGTTAGTTCTGTGGAGGGTCCGCCTTTGTGGAGGGGAATTATATGTGATACTTTCCACAGTGTGGGAACATAACTTTCTGACAGAGATCGGTTAATCAAGATGGATACTGGGTAGGCCAGAGCATCAGCTGCGATTTGTAGATATTCACTTGGGAGGTTGTCTGCTGCTAATTTGGTGGGTTTAAGTTTAGTTAAGAGTTTTTTTATGTTGGAGGTAGGTACAGGAGAAAAAGAGAAGGAAGTGGGGAGATTAGTAGTTGAAGGTGTGGGTTGGAGGGGAAGGGGGTTGTGTTGTTTAGCTAGTGATAGTATGGTTTGTGTGAAGTGTGTGTTGAATGAGGTAGCAATATTTTCTGAGGAGTGAGGGATGTTAGGAGGAGAGGTACTGATGGAGGGGTACTGACTTTACCTGGGTGGAGGATGGAGTTTATGGAGGACCAGAATTGTTTGAGGCTGTGTTCGGAGGAGTCTAGGGCAGACTGGTAGTATTGGAATTTGTCCTGTTTTATTATCTTTTTAACTCTATTGCGTAGTTCTAGGAATTTCTGTCTAGTTGAGGGGGGTCTTGGTTTTGCGCCAGTGCTCCCAGGCTTTATCCCTGTTTTTCATTTCTGACTTAGTGGTCTTCTGTAGCCATGGAGAGGGTTGTGCTTTGATTCTGGAAAGTCTTATGGGGGCATGGTAATTAAGGATGTCAGGAAGGTAATATTAAAAAATTCAACTGCATCAAGACTGAGGTACTTTAGAGGATGCCAGTTACATTCTTTGAGGGATGAGATGAATGTGAGTGGGTTAAAGTTTATTTTTTTACGTAACTGACGGTAGACCACAGGTTTAGCTTGGTATATGTATTTTTTCAGTAGGAATGTTGGGGAGTGATGACTGAGGCTATCTGATAAGCAGCCTGTTATACATGACTGGGGGCTCTTACTGACTAGTATCCGATCCAGGGTAGTATGCTTGCTGGAGTTTTTATTTATCCTGGTTGGTGACTGGACTAGTTGGGTGAAGCCATGAAGGTTTACATGATGGGTTGGATGGTTGCCAGAACAGGATTGCCAGTCAATACTGAAATCACCTAAAATGGATTCTTGGGGGAGATGGTGGGTAGACCAGCTGAGGAGGTTTTCTAGTGGAGGGATGTTTTGGCCAGGTGGGAAGTAGCATCCAATTATGTTGATGGTTTTGTTTTGGTTTATTTTGAGCTTGGTATATATTATTTCTTTATTGCCTATTTGTGGAGCTGATGATTTTAAGATCTGGATGTTTAGATGCTGTTTAAATATTATAGCTACACCGCCTCCTTTCTTGTTTAGCCGGTCTACTCTTAGTATGCCATAACCTGTAGGGAGTATTTGCTCACTGGTAATGTGAGGTTTTAGCCAGGTTTCTGTCAGGATGACCATATCTGGGGAGTACAAGTCTATGGTGGCATGGAGTTCATGCACTTTGTTGGATATACTTCTAATATTTAGGCTTAGTAGAAGGAAGTCATTTGGCTTTCTATTGGCTGTAATATGGGAGAAGTTGTGGTTTCTAGTCTGATTATGAGGATTGGGGTTGGAGATGGTAGGGCCAGGGCTGGGGTGGATATCTCCACTTAGGGCTAGTTTTGATATGCATGAGGTTATTAGTTTTCTCAGTTTTTGAATGGGTTTGTTTATAGAAACTTTATGATTGTGCTCTTTGGGTAATAGGTATGGTGGGAGGGTTACTATGTTAAGTTGTAGGGATGCTTTATGTTTGAGAAATATAGTTGGTAGAATATGTGGGGGGTGCATAGGGATGGTTCTTGAGTTGGTGGGAGGGGAGCTGAGTGAGGGTGAGACATGAGTGGTGGTGTGAGTAGTAGTACAGTGGTAGTGGTTGAGTGCGGGAATGATAGAGCTTTGGTAAGATGTAAGATATGCAAGGAGAGTGCATGCAGTGAGCATAGGTAAGGTATGCTTGTACATGTTAGTTGAGGAGGTGTGATAATAGTGGGAAGATGGAGGAGGTAGTGTTGGGTTAGCACTGTGGTTGGCTACTGGAAAGATGGGAGGGGTTTGTGAGTGTAATAAAGGTGGAACCACTGAGAGTGAGAGGTAATAGGGGGCAGGGTGGGGAGCGAAGCGGGTAGAGACCCTGTTAGTTGCTCTTATAAGGGGGCTGGAAACAATCAGGTAACATAGTTAACTGATGAATGAACATATGATAGTGACAAGAGTGGTTGTAGTTTTAAAAATGATGCCTGCCACAGGTAATATTTATTAACTTTGGGATTGTCTTAAGGTAATAAACAGGGAAGGGGAATGGAGAACAAGGGTGTGAGCAGGCAGTTCTTTGTGCTGCTGCTAATGAGCCAAAGCAAAGACAAGTTAGTGTTTAAGAAACAATCACAACTGACCAAGGACTGCTCTGAAACTGTAAGTCATTTCTTAACCATTTTCAGGTGGAAAAACAGGATAACCTTGTATCAGTAGGCCACTGTGGTCTCAGTTTAAATTAACAAACACACAGTATTGATCAGATTATGGATACTATCTGCTAACAGAAGAGAATAAGAGAGAAAGTGGAAGATGAGTGTGTGTGTGTGTGTGTGGGGGGGGGGGTGCTTACAAGCCAAATCAGTGTGCTCTCCAGGGGAAAATGAATATTGGCTCAAACAGGTAGACACATACTCAAAGTTAACTGTAGCTGTTTGCAGGCAGTTCAGACCCGGACTGCGCTTTTCTTATAAGAATGATAAAGGTGGTACCACAGTTGAATACTTAAGAGTGGTGTTAGGTCTAGAAAAGAAGAGTACAGAGAGGAGTAAGCACTTTTGAGATGGTAAAGATAGATTATAAAGATTACAAAAAACAAACTGAGCAAATAGCTACTGTATGCAGGAAAATGTCTTGAACCAACTATTAATATATGCAGATACTGAGCTGATTACTGCTGCACAGGTTAAAACAGCACTATCCAAGGCCAAGAATACAGCTTCTATGGGACCTGACAGTACCCCCGGCTGTGTTCTACATGAACTACAGAGTGAACTGGCACCTCGCCTGTGTGCCCTGTTCAATCACAGCCTCACCTCAGGCTTTGTCACTACCAAATGACGCACTGATACAGTCATCCCTCTCCACAAAGGAGGAGCAACTACAGACCCTGGGAACTATCGCCCCGTTAGCTTGACAAGTCTGATATGCAAGGCTATGGAATGCATCATCATGGGCCTAATAAATAAGGATATAGGGAATCTCCAAACTCTGGATCCCACACAGTTTGGTTTTGTGAAGGGTAGATCATGCTTGCTCAACTTGGTCGACTTCTTTGAGTCAGTCACCAGAGCTGTTGATGAAGACAAGGTGGTTCATACAGCCTACCTTGATCTGGCCAAGGCCTTTGATACCATTCTCAACTCAGGAATCATAGAAAAACTCACTAAGCCAGGCATCAACCCCTATATCACTAGGTGTGTTGCAAACAGGCTCACAGATAGAACTCACAGTGTGAAAGTAGCTGACTCTAAGTCAGACTGCCGACCAGTCATGAGTGGAGTCCCACAGGGATCAGTCCTGGGTCCTCCCCTGTTTGGTATCTACTTCTCAGAAGTCCAGGTCAACATGAAGGGACTCTGACTGACAAAGTTCACAGACAAATGCAAGTTGGGAGCCATTATTAACTCCAAAAGTGATGTTGACATCCTACAGAAAGGCCTCACTGAGACCAATGACTTGTGTCAGAACCATGGCCTTAAGCTCAATGCCAAAAAATGTGCCATCATCCCCTTTGGGAAAACCCAGTTCCCATGAATTATCACATTGATGGTAGTCCACTGAACACAGAAGGCATTATAAGAGATCTGGGAACACAGATTGACAGCAACTTCTCTTTTAACCGCCACATTGGCACTGTGGTCAGAAAGTCCTTCTATGTGGCACATCTCATTACTAAGGGTTTTGCATCCAGGAAGAAAGAGGTCATTATCTCCCTCTAATCTTTCCTCATTAGGCCAATCATCGAGTACAATGCCCCATTTGACATGTACCTCACTAGACACCTGCAACAACTGGAGAGGCTGCAACAGTACCTCACAAAGAGGATCCTAGGCCTTAAACACTTGTACTATATGGACAGACTCAAAAAACTCCAACTATTCTCTGTCTCATATCACCTACTTAGGGGTGATCTCTGCTTGACTTACAAAGCCATGCCTGACTCAGCTCTGTTAGAAATGCTACATCTAAAGAAATCCCAATCCCTCTGCATCACACGCTCTAGAGACCTCAACCTCATTACCGCAATCAACAGAATGTGCTGGAGGTACAGGTTCATAACCCACAGACTGCCCATGCTATGGAATAGACTTCCCATACATGTCAAACAGAGCACCTCACTGGCCTTCTTCAAGAGAAATCTTGTTGAGTGGATGAGAAATAGAAAATTCACCTCGGGGATCACTCCAGTGGCTCTACTTGACACAGGCACTGGGAAATAAGGTCAGGTGGCACAATGCCAGGGTAATCCTATGGACTAGGCTTGTAAAGGCTCCGGGAGCATTAGCCTAGTAACCTCTTTTTCCCATTTTAGACATAGGGTTGGGGTGTCACTTTAACAGTGACAATCATCTGTGACATAAAAAGGACATGTTGGTGGCACAGAGACTACAGAGACTACCTCTTCTCTGGAACAGACTTCCCGTCTATGTGCAGCAGGGTTCTTCCCTAACCCAATTCAAATGTAAATGGATGAGGAATCAGAAATTTACCCCTGGTCTGGCACCTATGTCTCTAACAGACAGAAGCAGCATAGAAATGCTAGACCACCAAGCTAAATACTTCTTATACCCCTTAAAATAGCTCAGGGTCATTAGCCAAGTATACATCTATGAACCTATTACAACATGGATTGTTAGTATTATTATTATTCATGTTATTATTCATATTATTATTATTATTATTATTATTACAGTTTGATGACCGGGATAGTCCACTGGGCCTGGAACAGACTGTTTTCAGTGGAGGCCCGGGGTGAAAAGCTCCATAGGATACAGACAATTATATAACAGTTATACAATGTAAGTAATAAAACATACAGATATATATATATATATATATATATATATATATATATATATATATATACATATATATACAATTTGTTAAAAATATATGATATTTCTAATCCTAGTGAATGATTTACAGAGTGAGATTCATATACTCTAAACATATAAAATATAGGCATTTCAGATGAAAAGGCATGTAAACATTTATGTGCAGTTAAAACAACATTTTTCTTTCTTGAAAATATGAGCAGTGGACATTGAGAAGAGGGGTTGGGAAAGTTTAAGAGGTATACAGTAGGAAAGAAAGTAGAGGTAAAGAGTACGAGAGCATGGTTGAGGTAGATAGTGCAAGGGAGAAGGAGTAAGTTTATGTGGTAGGGGTACAGGGACATTCCCACTTTGAAATGAGGTGAGACTGGAGAAGAGTTTTGAAGTTTGAGTGGCTATGAGTACTTCAAAGAGTGGTAAGAAGGGAATTCCAGAGTTTAGCTAGGGAGCAGGATAATAGTAGGTGGCCAGGGGGTCGATGTGGCTTATAAATGTTTAGAAGATTGTGGTTTTATGACCTAAGAGATTGGTTGGGAATGTAGGGGGTTAAAGAGGTGGACAGAGAAGGACATCTAGAGTGTTTGAATATGAGCTTGTGAGCAATGGTGAGTTTAAGGAGTTTGAAGTAGTTAGGAATTTCAAGCCATTTCAGAGAGTAGAGAGAGAGAGAGAGACAATGATGTGATGAGTTTCTGTTGTTGGTGGCAAACTTGGAGATTTTTATTTTAGCAGGCTCCAAATTGACCTGTAAGCCTAGCTGAAGATTAGTGAATAGGGGGAGCACCATACATAAGAGAGGGAAGAAGGTAAGTAGAGGTAACAGTATGTCTGGTGGAGGGGGGTAAGGTAACGACTGTGTCTATACAGGAGAGCTAATTTTTGGTGATTTTTTTTTATGTTAGTTTGGATATGGATGTCAAATTTTAGGTTTTCATCAATTATGACACAGAGCAGTTTGGTCTGTGATACTATTTCTATTGGGCTGTTGTTCTGAGCAGTCACTATAAAACAGTCTTTGTCTAAACAGGTGTTTTTGGATGGGGAAGAAGATCATTAACTTTGTTTTACTGGCATTTAAGGTGAGGTGATTATTATGCATCCATAACTCGATATTAGAGAAGGCTAACTGAGTTTTGTGAAGTAGGTCGGAGGGGGTATCTGCTGTACAAATAATGGTCGAATCATCAGCATACTGAATTAATGCGGCATCAGAGAGAGACTGGTGGAAGTTATTAGTGAAGATGTTAAAGTGGAGGGGGCCTAGGGCAGAACCCTGGGGAACTCCGGTATGGGTGTGTAGAAAGGAAGAGGGTGAATTTTTCCATTTGATGGCTTGCTGTCTTTCAGAGAGGGGGCCTAGGGCAGAACCCTGGGGAACTCCGGTATGGGTGTGTAGAAAGGAAGAGGGTGAATTTTTCCATTTGATGGCTTGCTGTCTTTCAGTGAGGTAAGCTAGTGAACAAGGTTATGGTAGGAAGAGAGAGTTTGAGAGAGGAGAGTTGGGATAGTAGTAAGGGGTGGGAAATGGTATCAAAGGCTTTGGACAGGTCAAGGAACAGAGTAGAAACTATTTTGCCTGAGTCAAGAGCAAGGTTTATGCAGTCTAGAAAGGATAGAAAGGTAGTGATGGTACTATGTCCAGGACAGAAACCGTGTTGTGTTGGGGTCAGTAGGTTGTTTTACATCAGACAGGGCATCATTTGGGATTGAATACATTTCTCCATGACTTTTGTGAGTGGGGATAAGATGGCTATGAGCCAAAAGTTGGAGGTGTCAGTGTTTTTGCCTCCTTTATGGAGTGGAATACTTGTCTACATAGTGAGGGGACGTATGATTCTAGTATTGATCGATTAATTAAGATGGAGATGGGATAGGCGATGCTGTCATCAGACAATTTGAGGAAAGTTGTGGGTAGGTTATCTGGTGCAGGGGAACGTGGTTTGAGTTGAAGGAGGAGCTTCTTTGTTTTGTTAATAGAGACAGGAGAGAAACTAAAAGTAGGAATAAGGGTAGTTGGAATGTGTGGAGATGTAGAGGGTTTGGTTGGGGATGGAGTTTGAGTGTGGTAAGAGAAGCTGGTAGTAAGTTTAGCTATGGATTCTATAAAGAAGTTGTTGAAGTTACAGGCATTCTCTAGATCAGTAAGGTTTAGGTTAGGGGATGAGTTATCTTTACTGCCTGGGTGGAGAAGGGAGGAGATAGAGTCCCAGAATTTTCTTGGGTTGGATAAGTTTTCTGATTGAAGTTTACTGTAGTATGGTTTTCGGGCCCTGATTATTAACTTTTTTACAGTGTTACAGAGTTGTTTGAATTCTGTTAGGACATGGGGGTCATTTATTTTTATGCTAACATTTCCACTTTTTGTCTATTTGGTGCATGATTTGTTTAGTTTCTTTGGTTAACCAAGGGGAGGACGAAGTTTTAACTCTTTTAGTTTTTAGTAGAGCAAGGCTGTTAAGAAGGTTTTATTAAAGTAATCAAAGGCATTGTCAAGAAGCATAGTTTTTAAGGGTGACCAGTTGGTTACTTTTAGGCAGTCTATGAATATTTCTGGGTTGAAATTGGAGAAGTTCCGAGATTCTACATAGTGGTGTTGCTTTTGAGGGGGAGAGGAGTGATGGTCAGTGAATGCAGGTAGGTGATTGCTGAGAGAGTCAGGAAAGGTGCCAGTGTCTGCGATAAGGTTTGGATGAGACATTAAGATCCAGTCAATGATGGTACCCGTGGTTCCACCTTTATTTGGCCTGGTAGGAGAGTTTATTAATTGGGTATAATTGTAGAGGTTGAATAAAATACCAGAAATAAATGCCAGCTCAAAATCCACAATTTATTGCTAACACTTTCATTCGCTCACAATGAAGGAACTTCTTCAGACCCTATAATTGTAGAAGTTGATATTTAGGGAGGAGGATTCAGAGTTTATCATGGAACAGTTTATGTTTACGTCACCCATAATAACTGTTTCTTTTTTGATATGAGATGAAAACCAGGAAAATATGTCTTCAAGTATAGGGATGTTGTTGTCTGCAGGAATACAGAGGGCAGCAATGCATATGGATTTGTGTTTATTGAGTTTAAGGAGGGCAATACAGAGTTCAGAATTGGAAAATTTAGGAATGTGATTGTTGTAAGGATTAACAGTGTAGGAGGAGGAGTAGAGTATAGCTACTCTGCCACCTTTTTTGTTGGGTCTGTCACAGCATAGCATTTGGTAACCTGGTGGGAGAATTTCATCATTTTATGTATTAGATTTAAGCCAGGTCCTGTGATGGCAACAATATTAGGTTGGTTATGGGACAGCCATGCGTGGAGGTTGGGAATTTTATTAATGAGGCTTTGGGCATTGATTGTAATAAAACAAAAAGTTTTGGGAGTGGGGAAATGTGGTAGATGGGGATGAGAGTTGTGTGTAACATTGGTAGGGCCAGGGTTGGGGTGGATGTCCCCGGAAAGAGACAGTGAGAGCTTGCCTAGTTTGAGTCTAATATAGTTTGTTAAAGAGGGTGATTATAGGTGATGATGAATGGTGTATTTGGATGGGTGTGGAGGGTGAGGGAGAAGAGGAAGGGGTGGGATATATATTACATAATGTGTTGATATATTTGTTGTGTACATTTGTGTATATATGATATATATATCTGTGTACTGATATATATGTATTATACAGTGTGTTGATATATACAATTTGAGTTCCAGCTATTGGTTGGAATGCTTTGTAGGGTTAAGTGAGTAATAGAGCAAATGTTGCTATTTTCTCTAAAGCATTTACATGTGGCTTCTTTACTTGTGTTTTATCAGAGCTAACTTGAAATTTTTTAACAATGATAAGGATCTAATTTCAGCTGATTTTGATTCCATGTGACAGGACTTAGTAGAAGGCTTTTTCATCTACTATTGTTTAAAGCATTGGTATACATGGCTAAGAGTGTCCTCTTGGGAACTCCTCAGGGAGTAAGCTTCTTCTTTTAGTATTAGTTTTCCCATAGGCAGCAACCCATCATCCATCCTCAACTCCTTTTCTCATTTTGCACATGGGGTAGGGGTGTCACTTCTGCTGTGACAATCATCTCAAGCCAAGGTTTACAGTGCTGGGTGGCTAGCCATGCCATGGGGGGCAGTAAGCATTTTCCATAATTTTAAATATGTGTATATTTAAAAAGAAATTTGTCCTATTTGTTACATGGAGCACTTTAGTTCCTTACTAAGGTTACAGTAATGGGTATGTGAGTCAACTAGTACTGCAGACCTGAAAATCCTGCTTTCATTTATTGGATTCTATGACTGGAAAGTAAGTAACTGAAGTCCATACACAAGCTTAGGGAGCATCAAAAAGAACAAGACTCATACCACCGTGGAACTATAGTGCTAACTCCAAAGATGGCTGGGAAAGATACGTTGGTGCTTTCGGCAGCAGGCATCAGTACTGATGGTGACTGACACCCTACAGATACCTCTAATGATGAAAATGGAAAACCAAACACAGAAATAATGCAACTTAAGAAAGAAATCTCTCTCCTAAATGGCATTGGTCTGAATGTGGGCAACATGCTTGGGTCAGGCATCTTTGTTTCCCCAAAACGGGTCTTAATATACAGTGCTTCCTCTAAACTGTCCTTAGTGATCTGGGCACGTGGTGGAATTTTCTCTGTAATTGGTGCTCTGTCCTATGCGGAGTTGGGGACCACTATAAAGAAGTCAGAAGATAGCTATGCCTATATTTTGGAGGCTTTGGGTGGGTTCATTGCCTTCATCCACCTGTGGACCTCATTGTTGATCAATGAACTCTCCAGCCAGGCTGTGATTGCAATAACATTCCCAACTGTTTAGTTCAGCCAGCATTCCCTTCCTGCGACCCTCTCTATACTGCATCAAGCTTGATTGCTGCTGCTTGTATCTGTAAGTATCTTTGCTAAGAGCTCTCTCTTTATGTATTTTTTTTAATCTAAATAACTAATGATATTTTAAAGAGGACGTTTAATGAGGGGCTACCAGTGCACCCTATCTAAATAAGTTTATGCCCCCTCTGTGGCCCATACCACATCCTCTACACCAGGATTAAGTAGAGTATTTGTTTCCATGGTTTTCAGTTTTTAATTACTTTTACTATTTACGTCTTCTAGCAGTCATTTTAGGATAATGCCACTAGTCAGATACTCTAAACATAAACTGCACAAACTATTTCACATGCCCTTATTCCCCGATGTTGAAAGTGCATCATTGGCTTTGCTGTTTCTGGTTCATTCTCCAGCATGACATCCACAGCTGTTGTGGATTCCAGTGAATCAAGTGCAGCTTGTCTCCATCAACAGTCATAACCACCATCTATCTTGCAGTGATGGAGTAAAGAGAGAAGTCAAAGTAAGGAGCATGTGTACAACAAACTTCTAAAGGGCATCATTGTAGGAATGCTTAGCAAGTGGCAGTGTAGCACAACTGAAGGTAAGGGGGTTGGAGTGCTGGCCTGAGGGCCTCAGTCTGACTTGTCAACTCCCATTGCCTTGGCCTTTTCTTGCAGTTAAGGGTAAGCTTGCTGGTTCTGTGTCAGCAGAGTCATGTGATTCAAGATGCAATGAGGAAGCTCCTTTGTGAACTTCACTGCCAGGAGAGAGTCCATGTTTACAGCTGTGGCTTACATCATTTTTCACACATGCTTGAAAGGATTACACAAGTAGTGACTGAACCCTCAGGACCTGGTTAATATCCTAGGAACACACACACAGACACACACAGACACACACACACACACACACACACACACACACACACACACACACACACACACACACACACACACACACACACACACACACTTCTCATTCATTTTTTGCCTGGTGTAATCTAGTTATACGGTATGAGATTCTACAGAAATAAAATTCAGCAGCCTCCACTGAAACACAAGCAGATAGATAACGCAACATTAGGCACTAACCATGAACTAGGCAGGAAATAAGTTACCAGCCAGCAACTAGTAGTTTATGGAGAGAATCTTGGCCAATATCTAATAAGTGCTAGTGTGAACTTAGCAACAGATGGTGTAAATGCAAATGGAAACAGGTGACACCCTAGTGAAGGAAGTCCTAGTAATCAATACAGGGTACAAAAAGAAAAGAAGATGGAAGACACTATAACAGGGTGGCCTAATGGTTAAGGTGTTTGCCTTACAAACACAAGGTGCAGGGTTTGAGTCTCACAAGGGATAATTGGCTAGGCTTAAAATGGCTTGCAAGGCCAGTTAGCTTAGTACTAATCTATGAACCTATGAACAAATCTTAAAAGACAGAAGAATGGCTAGAGAATGGAAAGCCTCAGTGGAATAAAAAAAAAAAAAAAAAAAAAAAAAAAAACACCTCTGATGAGGTCTCTAATGTATAACTGCAAATGTGACACCAGAAAAAATAACCCTGTAATGAGGAATATTTTTGGTGACAGTTATTGGAGCAAATAATACAGGTAAAACAGCATACAAACAGCTCTTGAAAGAGGCAAAGGAACTATTCACAAACGTTAAAAATGAATAAAATGTTTTTTCACCTGTATACCCCTTCTCATTCTATGTTAAGTCTAGTACGTACTCAGGCAGACCTGCTGAACAATGTGCAGGGTTTGATTCTCACACAGAGTAAATAGCTAGGCTTAAAATGGCCCACAAGGATAGTTATCTTAGTACTCATCTATGAAGGTAAGACACCAAGTGAAAGGACCACCACGATTATGCAGCAAAAAATCTTTTTTATTGAATACAAAGAGAGATGAGCGCTTTCACGTACGGACTGTACGCTTCTTCAGATCTATTTGATTAAATCTAAAACAATTCCTTATATAGTACAAAGTAAATGGCAAATTGCATCAATTAATCAATTAGTATCATAATTATCAAGTTAAGTGCAAAAAGCTGTTACTAAAGTGTCAGTGCTATTTTTTAAAAACAAAAGCTAGCTCACTCTATATACAAACAGAAACAGTTCTGAAAAAACAGCATAAAACATCAAGAAACAAACATGTAAAGGACATAGAAAGTATATGTATATATGCCTCTACTTATCAGTATCACATAAAGAATCTTAGTGTCTAAATGACTCCATAAAGAGCTCTATAAAAAGGAACATTATATCCTTAGGCTTGGGAAAGGTGTAAATTCCTATATTTTTATGTTATGTATGTGAGCCTGGTTTGTTCCCTTATATATTACTACTTAGGACAGAGCTATTTAATGCCATAAATACCTATGGTTATGTATTATCCTAATTTCTAAAACTAAAATAATATAAAATAAACGTAATTGATATATAAATAGATGAATAGATGGAAAATTAAATAAAAAATAAGAATATTAAGTCAGCGCAAAGCTTCTGTCTATCTTCAACAAAAACCTGAAGTTAGGAGACAAGATCAACTATATTATTAAACTAGAATAGAGGCTATCACATCTAAATATATCTGTTTATTGACCTCAAGTTGAATATTATAATCAATTGAAATGTATGAAATGTATAAGAAATATGTAAAAAATAGTATATTCATAGTTAGACTAAAATTATGTCTATCTAAAACATATATCGAGACTATGTTAAGTAGTAAATAAACTATTTACATTGTATATTCAAAATTTTAAATGAAAAAATATCATAAATATAAAAAGACATGTAAGTATAAGAATATATATATACATATAATAGTGCTTATGTATTCATTTGTAAATATGTCAATTTACTAATGTGATATATATATATAGTTAGTAAAGCAACTCATATTAATAAATATATAGTATAATATAATCATAGAGTCATTAATTACTTTATTAAATAGTCATAATAACATATAAATATAAAAAATAGAAAAACAGAAATATAAAAATATAAAAATATATATAAAAATATATATATAAAAAACTATGAAATATAAAATAGATCCACTCAGTGATAATTAAATATCATAATTTCAACATGTGTTAAGAGCCTAAGCAGTAAAAGTCAGAGTAACAAATATGTAAAATATATGTATATTAGTATGTCCATAAAATGGAAATCTAATATAATATTGTGTTACATAATACATATATATTCATATATGGTAACAAGTACGATATGACAAATATATAGTATTTAGAAGTGATATGAGATGAAGACAATATAAACTTAGTGATATAACTAGATCAATTGTTAAAATATATATATTTTTTACTTTATTTTATTTTATTTTAAACTCCTTTTTTTAAGTATCGATCTAACACTAATGTACTGGTTCAATCCTGGGCTATAATGAGCTTTAAACCTAAAAATCCATTGTAACTCTGTACTCTCTAAATCATTAAAAGTGTCGCCTTTCCTATTATTCATATGTACTAGTTGTAGTATTCTGAATCTGAAACTATGATTAGGATTATTACGGATATGTTTCGCCAGAACATTTTTCTGGTCTTTCTTCTTAATGTCATATATGTGATTGTATATGCGTTCCTTTAAAGACCTAGTTGTCATTCCTATATAGAACGCATCACAATCCTGACAGTTAGCCAAATAAACCAAGTTTGAACTAGTACAAATTGATTTAAAATTAGGTTTAAATTTAATGTTTAGCTTAGGATGTATAAAATCTATATCTTTGGAAATATAACCACACATATTGCATGTTTTGCATGGATAAGTTCCTAGTGTATTCTGTTTGGCTATTTCTTCTCTTCCATCAGATAATTTCATAACATAAATGTTACTGTGTTTGTCATTATGCTTTTCAATACAAAGTAGTCTTTTAAGGCTCTTACTATTAGTATAAAGGAACTTAGGTCTTTCTCCTATCTGACTCTTAATGTCATCATTTGTGAGTAGTATCTGCCAGTTTTTGCATATAATCTCAACTATAAGTCTGTTATCACTAGTGTATCTAGTTTGAAAAGGTATTACATCTTTATTTTTGTTTTTATTTAACCTATATCCTCCTTGTATCTGGTTCTGATAACTTTCTTGGGTAAGGGGGGTTGGAGGTACCTCTAAAGACTGTTGAACTTGTTGAATCAATTCTCTACTGTAGTTTCTCTCTATAAACATGTCTTCTAATTTCAATATCTGTTCCATTCTATCTTCATAGTCTTTGCATAGTTTGTTGACCCTAATATGCTGGCCCTTGATGATGTTGCGAAATACATGTCTGGGGTGCATGCTGCTATATTCTAGTAGCATATTTTCCCAGCAGGGTTTCCTATATATGGTATGACTCAAAATACCTTTGTCATCTTTGGTAATGGTTACATCCAAAAAATTAATCATAGTTGTGGAGTATTCAACAGTAAATTTGAAGAAAGAGGTGGTAGCCTCTAAATATTCCACTAAATCAAGAAATTCCTGTAGCGTGCCATTCCAAAGAATTATTATGTCATCCACAAACCGTTTATATAATAACATTTTTTCAAAATTAGCATTACTGAACAAGTGCATGCATTCCCAGTAATATACAACAAGATTCGCATAGGTATTTGCACAGGGAGTGCCCATGGCCACTCCCCATTGCTGCAGGAACAGAGTATTGTCATACATGAAGACATTATTGTTTAAAACAAGGTCTAAAATAGCATTCAGGAGAATCTGTTCATTGTTATTGAACCTGGCTGTATTATGAACAATATAACTAATAGCTTCAGAACCATAGCCATTTGGAATAGAGGTAAAAAGATTCTTCATGTCCATAGTTATTAGAAGACTACTGATAGGGATACCCTCTTTAAAGTCTGCCAGTGCTTCTAGTAACTGGTGTGTGTCCCTTAAAATTGAAGTTATGTCATTAACAATGGACCTTAACTTCTTCTCTATATATACAGACATAGTTTCAGTAACCCACCCTTCTCCCACTACAATCGGACGTAAAGGTGGTGGTATTATGCCTTTGTGTATTTTTGGTAGTCCTTTTATGTATGGGGTCTTGGGTTGCTCTATTAAGAAATACTGATATAACTCCTGATCTATTTGTCTGCACATTAGAAAATCATAAAGCTCCTGATGTACTGAAAAAATGACTTTTGTCAGGTCACTAATGTTGATCTCTTTATAAGTATCAGTATCTCTAAGCATAGTTTTCATTAGAGTATTATATTGTGTGTTGTCTAATATCACTATGCATCTATGAACCTATGACTGGCTGATCTGGTTGCTGGGGACAAGAGGTGAGAAATCTTGTAACATTATTTGATTTGTGATATGGCTTTTTATAATATTAGCTGTATGTGTTGTGAGTTTTATTGATGAGTCAGGACTTAGGCTTAGATTTTTGTTTTCTGAGACATTTGGTATAACTAACTTGTATATCTGAAGAAATATAAAAAGAATCCAGGCCACCGTTTTGAGGCAACAATAAACTTTTATATCACAACCACAAATACAAAGATGAGCGCTTTCGTCTGAAAACTAGACTTCATCAGATAAAAACACATTTGCTACTCATTGTTTAAATACCAATTCCCCTAATACATATCAATTAACATTTAAAGAAAACACACTTAGAAATTCCACTTATAAAAATTTATACATTGCTCACTCCAGGGAATAAAACCTAGCAATGCATCTTATACATATACATAAATCATTACATAAAAAATCTTGTAACTAAAAAATAAATGTGCCAACTTCACTCCAAATTAATGTAATTTATTTATTTTATTTATTTCCAGTTTGATAACCGGGGAAGCCCACTGGGCTCGGAAGCCCGTTTTCAGTGGAGGCCCGGGGAGAAAAGCTCCGTGAGAGTACATTGTAGTAATACATTGAACACAAAAACACAAGCATACATTGAAGATAATACATTGCACACAAAAACACAGCAAAGAGACTGAAAATTAATACATTATATACAAAAAACACTCAGAGTTCTAATAGCAAAGTATTTTAACAGTTTTTAAACAATGAAGTACAGTAGGCAATATGAGAAATTTGTAATGGTATTAATAATAAAGATGTTTTTTTTAAAAACATCACATACATACAAGTCCACAACAAACAAGTAAATGGACATGTTGACATTTTTTAAAAAACAAAACCATTCAGATATTTTCTGCCTTAGATATTAAAACAGGTTTGATTGTTACATATTCATTTAGGCCAGGTGAAATAAAAGACTTTAATCTAAGCTGCCATTTCAATTCTTTGTTAAGCAAAGCATTTTTAATGTCCCCACCTTTAAAATTATTTTTTATAATAAGATCAATGATGCCAAATTTGAAACTGTTGAAGGAAGGGCATACCAATGAATGTTTGTACAAGGTGCTAGTCTCTTTTTCAGTTCTTATATCGTACTGGTGCTCATACATTCTATCTTTGAATACCCTCTGTTTTGCCAATATAGAATGCATGGCATCCTTCACACTTAGCCATGTACACAATCATCCTGGTTTTGCAATTTCCCTTACGAAATCTAACAATGCTGTTTAAACCATTATTTAACTTAATCCATGTTTCTCTGAAAATCAAGTGACATAAACTACAATTGCCACAAGAAGTGATAGCTTTAAAAGAACTATTCTGCCTCTCACCTTGTTCGAATATTCTTTTAAAGTTTTTACCAGTTTTGTAGGTGAAAGAAGGTTTGGAACCTACTACATCATACACCTCTTTATTTATTTTAAGTGTATTCCAATTGGCTCTAACTATGTTGGTAAATGATTTGGAAAACATATTGTATTCCATAACACAGGCCCCATAGAAATTTTTACCCTCCATTTCTCTTTTTGTTACCTTGGACAATGTTTGTCCTAATAAAGCCACATATTTAGTTCCCCAACCTCTATAAACTTCATCTAATACTTCTCTTACCATCTCCACAGGGTACCCCCTTTCCAAAAATTTCCTTCCTAGAAATATGAACTCGTTAATTAAGTCATCGAACTCAGAGGTCATTCTGGCTACCCTTACAGCTTGACCTTTAATAAGACTTCTTTTTTGTGCCTGAGGATGATGACTAGTATAGTGCAAGTAACTATTGCACCAAGTGTTTTTACGATAAATTTTAGATCTGAATCCATTAGGTATTTTAGTAATAGTGGTATCAAGATAATTTATACTATTTGCATTCTGTGTATGTGAAAGTAAAGAATGGGGTACTGTTGTTGAGGTAGTCCATGAATTGTTCTAAAGTGTCCTTGGTTCCATCCCACAATATAAAAATATCGTCAAGGAACCTTAAGTAAAGCCTTATATTCTTGTAAAAGGAACTATGAAATACAAACCTATTTTCCCATTCAAGTAAAACTAGGTTGGCGTACACGGGGGCACATGCTGCCCCCATTGCCACACCACTCATTTGTTGGTAATATTCCCCCTGGAAGTTGATGTAGTTGTTATCTAATATTACCTCCATAAGTTCTAAAATTAAGGAGATTTTGTCCTGGGGAAGAGTGGAGTACTTATAAAGGCTAGCACTAAAGTATTCATGTCCTTCAGTCCTAGGTATACTAGTAAAGAGGTCTTTAACATCTATAGTCAGGAAGCTTCAACTCTCTGTCCATATGTCTTTAGTTAATTTACTTAAAAATTCCCAAGAATCTTTTATAAGATGTGAAGTTTTAGCCACAATTTCTTTTGTATATTTGTCTACATAAACTGCAAGAGGGTGAGTCTTTGAGTTTTTTGCTAACACTATAGGTCTAAAAGGCAGCTCTCTAATAGATTTATGAATTTTGGGCAGACCAAAAATGTTTGGTATAGTAGGATAAGTCTGTCTTAAATAATTATAAGTTTTACCATCTATCCTATTGTCCAACAAATATTCCTCCAGCAGTGAATCAATTCTCCTGTATGCTATACTGATCTGATTTTTAGATACTGGTGAATATGTGGAGGTATCAAGTAAAATATTCATAATAGCATTATTGTATTCCTCTACACCAAACAATACAACCCCCCTCCCTTATCCGGTTTCATAATGCGACAACTTCCTTGGGCTTGTAGATCTTGTAATAAATTCAGTTCATCAGTCGTCAAATTAGAATGTCCTGCCTTCCATTTATTTCTAGTGTATTCTTCATATATTTCCTCTGTGACTATTTTTTCAAACATTAATAGAATCGGATGTAGGGGTGGGTTGTATGTACTACTTCTCACTAATTCAGAAGATATATTACTGTTATCTTTTTTATTGTTGTTGTTATTATTAATATTATTGTTATTGCTATTGTTGTTGAACAAAATGTTTAAATTCAACTTTCTAAGGTATAATTTGAAATCTATTAGAAGATCAGCTACGTCCCCATAATTTGATTTAACAAATTAAAAACCTTTAGAAAAGAGAACAAAATGTTCCTTAGTCAAAGTAATTGTATAATTGAAAATTCTGAAACCCTTATGTTCACTGAGAATACCTTCCATACCATCTACCACTTTTATTTCCCATTCCTCGTTACCTTCTTCCACCCATAATTCATCCCCATAGGTGTCGGATGTGTGGCCTGGGTCTGAAGGATACCTGATTTTGTTTGCTAGGAGCTCCGACCTTCTTGATACTAAAAAATTCTCACTATGTTCAGGGAAAGAATCTAACTCATCTAGGGGCCTGTGTGTATCTAAATCTCCTGGTAGATCTCTTAGATTTAAAGATGTTCTATTTTCCACATATTTTCTCCCCCTATCATCCCTATTATTTTGATTAGGATATGTTTTACCAACAACATTACTGTTATAGTTTCTATATGGACCTGGGTAGGCCTTGCCTATCTCATACTGTTGTTTGTCCCTTGCAATTTTTTTCTGCTTTCTATTGTAAATATTTTGAGTCCTTTTATCAATTTTAACCAACACCCTTTTATACAACTGTTCATATTCTGGGAACAAGAGATCGTTAGTAATGTCAGTGTTTAATTTGTTTATTTCAACAGTCAACTTAGATAGAGCCACATCATTGTATTTAATCAAACGTGAACCCAAACCTATACCACATTCATCAAAGTAGCTATGAAAATCATTGATTACTGCTTCAGTGGAAATTATACCAAATGGGTACTTAAAAAATCTAAGTCCCTGTGGAACAATTTTATGGTTCAAACAACATTTTAAATAATCATTATCTATATGCAAACATTTCAATTTAAAAAGCTTTTTTTCAAACGAAAAAATAATTTCTTTCAGTGTTGGAATATCTTCATAATTTTCCCCTTTCAAAATGTCATAATTGTGAACAAAACTTCCATTGGAATTAATGTTAAATTCATAATTCCTGTCCATCACTTCTTTAAAACATAAAAGAGGAACAAAAACTGTACTGTTAGACTTTCCATTTGCTTCCGTACTATTAGCAGCATTGACTAAACCATGACTATCACAACCAAACTTTTGTGCTAATGAAACAGTACCTCTGTTGTTAGAGCTTGTTCGTACACAAGCTCGCCCTTCATTATCCAACATAGTCCGGGAACAGGAATTGTTACAGTGTCCTGTCGATACTTGACCTTGTTGAAAAAAACTTTCTTTTGCAGCGCTTGTGACTATCAATAGTCCACCATAACTCGTACCTTCCGAGCATGGAGATGACGTCATCATCGCTGCTGAAAGTTTTAAAACTGCCAAAGATGTGAATTCTTTTATAGGAGCACCACCTCCTGGTTCGTTTTGGCTCAGCAGTTCTATGAGCCTGGTAAGGTCTCCTTTTAGTGAAGCCACTTCTTCCCGGACTTTAATTACTTCACGCTCCGTTCTGACCACCCTGTCAGAAATACAATTGTCATCATTAAGTAAAGTAGTAGAGTCAGTGGATGAATCCTCCATGTAGAGTAGCAGCGATGTAGAAATAATACAGTACTTTTACCTCAAAAAAGATAGGCAACTGGATACCAAACCACACTCAAAATAAAAAGCAACCAAATACTGAAGAAATATAAAAAGAATCCAGGCCACCATTTTGAGGCAACAATAAACTGTTATATCACAACCACAAATACAAAGATGAGCGCTTTGTCTGAAAACTAGACTTCATCAGATAAAAACACATCTGCTACTCATTGTTTAAAAACCAATTCCCCTAATACATATCAATTAACATTTAAAAAAAAAACACACTTAGAAATTCCACTTATAAAAATCTATACATTGCTCACTCCAGGGAATAAAACCTAGCAATGCATCTTATACATATACATAAATCATTACATAAAAAAATCTTGTAAATAAAAAATAAATGTGCCAACTTCACTCCAAATTAATGTAATGGTATTAATAATAAAGATGTTTTTTTAAAAAACATCACATACATACAGTCCACAACAAACAAGTAAATGGACAAAGTTTATTGTTGCTTCAAAACGGTGGCCTGGATTCTTTTTATATTTCTTCAGTATTTGGTTGCTTTTTATTTTGAGATAACTTGTATATCTGTCATTTTAAGCAGAGATACATTTAGTAGTTTTGAGGCTGCTGCGAAGACCATATCATTAGCTTTTGAGTGGTTTAAAAGCAGTTTATTATTGTATGCCCACTGGCATAGATCTGTGAATTTTTTTTTTGTTGCAATTACATTTGGAATGCTTTGCGTGGAGCTGTAGCTGGCAAACAAAAAAAAAAAAATCAAAAAAAACTCCAGTCCTCCTGTGTGGCGCTCCATGCCAGGATCCCTTCCCTACCCTGCCGATTCAGTTCTTCAGCTGAAGAACAAAAAAAATGCTAGTTCTACTTTTTTAAACAGTCACAAACAATCATATCTCTACAGCTTGCTACACATGAAGCACTGAAGTGCATTTCAATAGTGACTCTCAAGAAATGTTGGTACAGAAAGAATACACAAACTGCACTTCTAGATCACACACCCTAACACCTTAAGGACGTGCTTAACCCTACTCTCACTATGCTTTTGGCTTTCATGGCTTCAAGAAGCAAAATATCATGTATGTCTAACATTGCATTTAGTAAGGGAAGCTAACTGATGAGATCATTCATAAAGCAAGGAAACAGGAGGGGATCAAGAAGTGAACCTAGGGAATGCCAGTGTGTTTATGGTTCTGTTTGAAGAGTATTGATTATTTCAGCTTACCTGAGGTTGCATCAGCTCATTTAGCTGTTCGGTGATCAGTGTTTTTATCTTCTTTAACTTTTAATGTAAACTGCAGTTCCCAGTTGTTCACACTGCATGTAATATAATCCAAATTTGCAATTTCACTACAGTGTAATCGGCACACAGGAACTGGCACTTTCTTTTAGCTTTACTTTAAATGAGCTATGACATGCAATTCCAACTTTGGATTATGCTATATGCAGTGTGATCGACAACCAGCAACTGCAGTTTACTTTCAAAGTTAAAGACACTGAAAACAGTGATCACCCTGCAGCTTAAACACCTGATGCTAAGAATGGCACATCTATTTATTTCTAATGATCCATTACCTTAGCATCCAGAGTAAATATTTTTTTTTAGACAAAACTTAAAACGAATGCCAGTACCTGTTTGCCGAACGTCATAACAACATTAAATTACATCGGTTACTAGCAGATGCAGTTTCCCATTAAATTTATGCAAAAAAAAGTCACCAGACAAGTTTTCATACCTGACACAAGCAATGCCCTCTCTATAATTAAAGCTGATGATACACATTAAATATTTACGTACAAAAAGAATTATTCCTAAAAATATAGAAACTGTAAAGAAACAGCAAGTAGTAAACTTGGAAGTGAAAATATATAGGTTTCTGAGAGGAATGCAAAAACTGAAGGTAGTGCACAGTGGAAAGAGAAACAAGACTGGAATTGAGGGTTTAAGAAAGACATTGTGGGTAGGAGCTTAAGTGACGTAGATAAAGTGGACGTTACTTGGTTAACCTAAATCTGGACACACATTTTAAACACTGGGACTGTCCATATAACAGGAAACAGCAATAGTTAAGTTGGATAAGTTGTTTCTCCCCACAGAATAATGTAGTTTAGTACTACCAGATTAGATGGAATACTTAAGAGCTGAACAGTTTGGACTCATATCCAAAACACAGACAGAAAAATACAAATAAAAGTAGAAAAAAAGTAATGTTGAAACAGGAGGTAGTTCACAAAATAAGGAGAAAGTAAGATTTTGAATGAAGACCCTTATGGAAAACAATAACATCACTACATATTATATTTACAAAGTAGCAGAAAGTATTTTTATAATTAAGTAAATATGTTAATGGAGAAGGGAGATTTTACCAGTTGGGATGAATGGAAATAGGGCATGAAAAACTGGCAATAGGAAATAGAGTTTACTGTAAAAAAAATAGCAAAGGAACTAAAACACTGGGAGGAAATAACTAGGGAGGGAACAGTCATAGCATGGGATAAATCAAAATTGAAATTTAGACTGTGGATTAGAGACTGATTCCCTATCAAAGATTCATAACAGAATATAAACAAAGAGAAAGGGATATGGGACCAGCTCTGGTTGAGTTTATAGTTGAGTCTAGAACAAAAGCTGTAGTTAAAAAAAGAATAATTGACAGAGTATACAATATAATGCATAAGAACTATTAGAACTCATCAGAGGAGGTGAGAAAAGACTGAGAAATGACAACAGTAAGGCAATTTCCAAAGAAATAACGGAAGGATATTTGTATGGCTCTCAGGAATGCAACAAAATCTAGGAGGTTTAGGAATTTAGCATGCAAGTGTTTGGATAGTTGTTTTTAATACCCAAGTAGACTTTTTTTCCACAGGTATACAACAATTGCTAGAGGTGTGATAAGAAAGAGAGGAGCATGTCGAAATATGTTTTTTGGGCATGCCATGGGTTTGTAGCATTTAAAAATTCCCTACATAATCCTTTCTCAGAAATGGTGGGGGAGCAAATTATTGTAACTATGGAAATTATTCTTTTGAGCTGGAATGTAGAAATTGAATCGCCTAGACATAGTATGGCTCTACTACATTTAATGATGCTGGCTGCCAAAAAAATGGAAGTCAAAATCTAAGCTAACCATAAGAGAATTATTGATGGTTTAAGATGATGAAAAAGGGGATCTTTAGAAAAGGGAAGGTATAAACTACATAGAAATATATTGAATTTTCAAGAACAATGTATGCAGATTAATGTTCAGGAGTAGGAAGAATTGGATTTTGGAGAAGGCAAGAGTTGAGCAATCAAAGTAGTGTTATTTTCTCTTTTATAACTGTTTATGCACACAAGTCACTGAGTACCATGTGAAATTAATAAAGGTGTTAAAATGTTAATGTCAGAGTCCTGGGCAGTCTGGTTAAAATCCTCTTGTAACTTTTTTTTTAGTATATTAGATGACTCATGTCTTCTTCACTATGGCATTAACATTGATCTGAAGAAGTCTACACTTCTTGATACTAGTTTAATAGATGAGAGTCCTTATCTTTCACTTTAGTAGCTAAATAAAGCTTTCTTTTAATTCATGTGAACTGTGTTTTTAGTTTTGTACCTTTAAAACATACTACTCATCAGAAGTTCCCAGTATAACTTAAGAAGTCAAGACAGCATACACCTTCAAAAACTCCTTCATATCAACAACAGAAAGAATCTTCTACAAAACTGCCCTTGTAGCATTTAACAGATAAAATATAAAAGCCAACAAACTAACTCTTTTTCAAAAACTCTTGGAGAGCACACATCATTAGTGAATATAAGTGCAACAAGTGGAGTACCACATGGTTCAGTCCTGGGTCCTCTCCTATTTGGTATATACTTCTCTGAAATACAGGGGTGTGTAACCTTTTTAAATCCAAGATATATATATATATATATATATATCTAGGACTAATTACCGATACACGTTTCAACTAAACTGAAACGGTCTAGCACACTTTTGCAAAAGTCTGCTTAAAAAAAAAAAAAAAAAAAAAAAGACAAGATTTAAAAAAAAAGATAACAGTAATCATGCTCATGCAGTGCTGTGCCCCCCACACCTCTCTACTTTTATATTCTCACTCCAAGATTGCACTACAGTGGGGAAAAGGGAATATTTCCTTATCCACTCTGTGCCGCAATCTCAGCAAAACCCATTTTCTCATATTTTTTTCTTTTTTTAGCTAAGTTTCGTGAAAGCACTTTCATGTTTCACATTTTCACATTTCCATTTTGTTGAAACATGCAGGTGATCATTGGTCCTAGATCCATATTTATATTTATATATATATATATATATATATATATATATATATATATATATATATATTGTGTGTGTGAGTGTGAATGATGTTTTGAAATGTTGTTACCACTTGGCCTGGGTCATGGCTAAAGCAGCCCTTGGATGTATTCACTTATTTAGTTAGCAAAGTCAAATAAAATAATCTTCCTTTTCCCCAGGGGTTTAAATGTTCTGTCACAAAACAAGGTATTTTAAGATAGCAGTTTAAGGTGTGAGATTGTTATTATATCATGTGAGTTGTTTGTTGCAAACATAAATGTCATGTTGGCTGACAGAAATGTATTTGTTAAGACTATTGTGGTTATGCTTGCTAAATCTAAATGATATATTGACAATATATTCAATGAGATGCTAGTTTTCAAGCCTCTCTCAGAAAGATTCTATAAGTATTTTGCAGTCAATCACCTGAAACAGGAGACTATTTGAAAGGTATGTAAGAAAATTCTTACCCACCTTTACAACCTTTTCAACAATAAAAGATAGCTAATATATTTTATGACTCAGATTTACATTACATTACTGACAATTCTGATTGTCTTATCAAACTGCAAGATGTCATTGACAGCAAACATATAACATATAAACCATTTTTTCACAGTCGATGTGACTAATTTATATAGACTCTACCCTGATGATAGTTTGGAATTGGTTAGATGACTGCTGCTTAAATATTCTGCAGTTATATCTTTATATTTGTATTAGAGGTTATGAGACGCAGCTTAATCTTTTTTTTTTCAGGATGATATTTTATTTATTTATTTATTTACATTTGTTAACTGGGGTTGTCCAACTGGGCTTGTGGCCCATTTTCAGTGGAGACACAAGGAGAAAAATTCCAGTAGTATATTTTTAAACGAGTACAATTTTAAAATATTGATATAATAGCAGTTATAGCAAAAAGATTCACATATGTTGGGTTACATGCATAAAGTTAAAGTTGCATTAAAAAAAGCTTAGTAACAATTTTACATTGATATAGTTCAATAAGTCAACAATAAAATGTTTTTGTTTGTATAAAATTATGCAAATGCATAGTAGACACAGTGGAGAGAGAGAGGGGTGTAATGAGGTACTAAGTATGGTCCTATAGAGGGTACATAAAGGGAAGGAAGACTAGGTGGGGTCATGGCAAGGGCAAGTCCTAAAATTGAGAAAATAAGCTTTTAGTTCATTTTTAAAGTGTGAGGTGTGGGAGACTGAACGTAAGTCAAGGGGAAGTTTGTTCCAAGCATAGGCAAGGAAGTGTTTGTAGAGTAGTTTGCCTACTGACCTTTTAGGGTGGTACACATCAAGTAATTGTTGGTTAGAAGTACGGAGGGTCTGGGATGGGATGTAGATGGAGACTAAGGAAGATAGAGATGGACAGAAGGAGGTTTTATAAATAATACAGTGTAGCATATGAAATTAATAAAATAGCAAAAATTGGAGAAGTTCAAGCCATTGAAGAGAGTTTAAAGAAATGCAGTGGTGTGAGTTGTATGGGGAGTTAGTAATGAATCTGGCTATTTTATGGTAAGTCTGTTGGTGTTTGTTTAGAGTGGAGGCCTGGATATTGGTAAGAAGTGGGGTGGCGTATAAGAGGGAGGAGAGGAGGAGTGCCTGACCCAGGGTAAGTCTAGATTCAGGGGTTAGGAATTTTTTGTTCCAATATAGCAGACCTAGTTTCTGGTTTGCTTATTTTATACACTGGAGTATGTGTAGGTTGAACTTTAGTTCGTCATCGATAATGACCCCTAGGAGTTTTGTATGGGTGTCAGGTTAGATAGTTGTATTGTTAGAAGATTTAATAAAAAAGGAGGTTTTGTGATGAGAAAGAGAACGGGGAAGGAAAAGTAGGAGTTTGGTCTTTTTGGGATTTAAGATCAGTAAGTTGTGAGAGAGCCATTCTTCAGTGGATAGTAAGGCTTGCTGGGTCAGAGAGTGTAGTTCAGGAATGTTATTTGACATGGATATAGATGTGGAGTCATCGGCATACTGAATAAGGGAGGATGTTTTGCATGAGATGTAAAGATCATTGGTGAAGATGTTAAACAAAAGGGGTCCCAAGATGGAGCCATGGGGAACACCAGTGGAGATGGGAAGGAAAGGTGAGGGGGGTGAGAGCCATTTGACAGATTGTTCCCCGCCAGATAGTTAACTATTAAACCAGGCAAGTGTGACAGGGGATAGGTGAAGATTTGCGAGTTTGGACAGTAGTAGAGGATGAGAGACAGTACTGAAGGCTTTGGAGAGATCTAGGAAGAGATAGGAAATAAGTTTATTGTTGTCTAGGGCCTCTGCAATGATATGAGTGAAGGAGAGGAGTGCAGTGGTGGTGCTGTGGTGAGGATGAAATCCATGTTGGGTAGGGGTAAATAAGTGGTGCGTGAGGAGGTGATTGAGAAGCTGAGAGTGAATACATTTTTTCAAATATCTTGGAGAGGGGGGACAGAATGGCAATGGGTCAGTAGTTTGAGGGGTCAGTGGAGTTTCCACCTTTATGAAGAGGGATAGTAAAGAAAAATTTCCAAAGGATGGGGAAAGTTGATTCCAGAACAGATCAATTAATTAGTATATATACAGGATAGGCAATTAAGTCAGCAGCAAGTTTGAGGAATATAGGAGATAGATTGTCAGTGGAAGGAGAGCAAGGTTTTAGCTTGAGTAGTAGAAATTTGATGTAAGTAATGGGAACTGGCTAAAATGAAAACAAAGTAATGTTAGTGAAACTTGGAGGGGTGGGTGTCGAAGTAGAGTTTGGATTAGAGGTTACCAGATTTTGGATGGAAGAGATAAATATTTGCTGCCATATAGGTGGGAAAACCATAGACTTTACTCCTTTCCCTAATAATGCCATTTTTTTTACTAATATAAACAACTGCATTATCATTCATGATTCAAAAATCATGGTATTTTCTATATTTGTTTTATTGACAGAATGTTTTTTGTTAGGTACTGTTGACAAATGTTTCATTTTGTTTACTGGTATGCAGATTTCTACTGAGGGTTAGGTTTTTCATTTAATGTGCTTTGCGACACACTTTTTATTGATAAGGGTATTTTACACTCAAAACTATTTTGGAAAACAGCTTAAAACAATAACGTGTTTTGCATTCTACTTATTATTATCTATGCAAATTAATTGTGAATATTCGTTGGAAACTGCATCTTGTGCATGCTGGGAAGACGAGCAATGACAAAGAACTTCAGGGATAGCTGTATGTTATATATGAGAGATTTCTGCAGAAGGGTTACACTTAGAACAAAGTTTCATCTTAAGTAAGTAGACTGACAATCTATAGGAATGCAGATGCTTTACCTATTATAGCCAGTGGTAGGATGTGTAATGTTAGTAATACAAGAGGTACTCTTAGTATGATTTTTTTTCAGTACTCAGAATGTACTTCCACTGTTGATACTACATTTAACAAAAACTGGCATATTTAATCTGATGTTACCTTAGTAGTGTCTTAACAGTTGATGGCTTTGGGTTGCTGTTTAAAATGAGTCACAATCCAAAAATATTACATAATTCATCAGCTAAGACATGTTACTTTAAGATTTAACCCCTGGTACTTACAGATGCAATCACAGTAATACTCCTAATCATTTGCTGCTTACAGATCTTTTAAATAATGACATTTGTGCTTTCACTAAAATTATTTGTGTAGTTGCATGTACATTTTATCACTTTCATGTTGGCAGGCCCATTAAGGATTCTACTTTGCTTATTTTTAAACATGTTTATTAAACCCCAGTTTAGACAGTGATATAGGTACTCATACATTAAATGAAAACAAACCATAGTAACATTTTTCATGCAGTATACATATATGTTTTATTTTCAACAGTTATCATTCATTCCAACATTACATAAATCACTCAATTCCCACCTTCCTTAAACCTCTCCCTTCCTTCTGAACATTATTCTTCATGTATTGTTCCCACAAATTCGATATCATTTTATGTAATTTGCTCTTTCCCTTTTCTAAAGATCCCACCTCCAGTTCTGTTATCTCCTTTACAATATTTGATACATCAATTATAGGTGGTTTGGATTTTTGATTTCCAATTTCAATAAATTGCTTTTTTCCACAGGCAATAGGATTAAACTAGAATCCAAACCAAAAATGAGCCAGCACATATACAGTGGATCAAAATCTTCTTTAATGTTCCAAAACAGAAAAATCAATTCACATGAATCAAACCGGTTTTGGCAAACGCCTTCATCAGTGATAAAGACAAAAATGTAAAATAACTAAAAAACCTGTGGTTTAAATACAGCACCATCTTGTGTGTAACCATATGATTGGATAAAAATAATTCAAAAATGCTCATTTAGTCCTGGTGGGAACAACCCACCCAACTTGACTATCCACTTTTGTTCTTTGTTATTAAGCATTTCATGTAGAGTGGCTTTATCATTACTTTTATACCTAATGCAGTCAATTACAGTGAATCTGAAGATCCCAGTAACATGCTTCAAAATATGTTTGTATAAAGCACTAATTTGCTTTTTATTTCAAATATTACTAAGATGTTCCCCTATTCTAAGCTTTAAAGGCCGTGAAGTCTGACCCACGTAAAATGCTGTGCATGTACATTTGGCTAGATAGATGACCCAAATAGTATTGCAATTACCAAAAAATGAAATGTCATAAACAATAGGTGAGTTTTGGCTACTGAAGCTGTCTGTCTTGAACATTCTGGGACAATAGGTGCAATGTCCACATTGGTTGCACCCCACCAATTTATGACCAGTAATTTTTCTTTGAATTAAAGAATGGTCTACCTCATTCCATCTTTTGTAGTGACTAAATAATGAACCCAAAGAATGGCCCTTGAGGAAAGAGAAGGAGCAGTTGTCATTCAAATATTCCCTAAGTTTGCTATCTGACTGTAGAACATTCCAGTGTTTAGCAATAATATCCATAAAGATCTTGGTGTTCCTGCCATATGTTGTCACTAGCCTCAATTCCTGTTTGGTTTTGGTTGTCCGTTGCTGATATGAGAGCAACTGGCCCCTTTCCCGTTGGTTAGCAAATTGGCTGGCCCTGCAGATCTCACCTATTCTATATCCCCTGTTTTTAAATCTAGTTACAAGGTCTTGTCTATACTGACTGTACATGGAAGAGCTTGAGCAGATTCTCTTAATCCTAAGAAATTGCGACTTAGGAATATTCCTGATGACATGTTGTGGGTGGAAGCTGGTGGCATGTAAAAGTGTATTGAATTGTGGAAATTTCCTGAACACCTCACTTTCCAATGTATCTGTACTAGTTCATCTAATCAATACATCCAGGAAAGTGATTGCATGTTTATCAAAAGTTATCTTAAACTCTATACCCCACATGTTTTGATTGAGGTATTCCACAAATTATAATAAAAATGCCACATCAGCCTTCCACACCAACCATCATCAAGATATCTGCACCAGATGTCAATTTCATTTAAAAAATATTGTGATTGTTATCATAAATTAAATGCTCCTCCCACGTAGGCCATGAATAGATCTGCATAAATGGGGGCCAATGATGCCTCCATTACAGTGCCCTGAACCTGCCAAATACATTGTTGTTGAAAGTAAAAAATATTGTGTGTCAGTACCATTTCTACCATACAGACAAGAAGGGTGTTAAAACCTGATCTGTAAAGATTGGCTCTGTCTAACCAATATTGCAGTGCATCTAAACCTGCCCAATGGGGAATACTGGTATATAGAGAGGTGACATCCAAGGTACACAGAAGCCAATTGGGTTCCAATTGCATCTCAGAAATAATGGCTAGAAACTGAGTAGTATCCTGAATTCTGGCACGGACCAATCTGAGCAAAGGTTTAAGATATATTGTGAGATATTCCGAAAGTGGCTCTGTCAATGAGCCCCTGCCAGAAACAATTGGTCTGCCTAGTGGCTTGACCGGATCTTTATGGATCTTGGGTAATAAATACAAATATTGCTGTCTGGGATTGTCTACTTTAAGTTGTTGACTAGTATTCATGAAGATAATACCCTCCTCAACAGCTGAGTCCAAAAACTGATCAATATCATGTTTGAACTTTGATGTTGGGTCAAGAGGCATAATCATATAATGTCTAATGTCCGATAACTGCCTTTGTGCTTCTGCATGGTATTGACTCCAATCTTGAATGACAACCGCCCCTCCTTTATCTGCTGGCAAAATGACAATGTTCTTATTCAGTCTGAGTTTATCAATACATAGCCGTTCCTCCCTACTGATATTGTCTTTAGTAATATTATTTTTACTAAACTTTAGATGTAAATCTTTGAGTACATTGTTTTGAAAGGCTGAAACAATAGGTGACATGGATAGTTTAAAAGTTGATGGCCTAAATGTGAAAGGTCTAAGGACAGTGTGTTTTCATCACTGGTCTCCTCCGAATCATAGGAATATAATCTTAAATTCAAAATATGGCAAAAGTTGGTCATATCTTGTGCAAAGAACTGTTCTGGTACACAGAAACCCGGTACAAAACTTAAACCTTTATTGAGAATATTGATGTCCAATTCTGTAAGTGTCAAAGAAGAAATATTATGTACATTATCATAATGGATGTTTAAATCTTGGTCATGATTTTCAGAATGCCCCTGAGATCTGATGGTACCTTTGTATTTATGTTTTCTCCCCCCTCTTCTTCTTGATTTAAACCTAAAGGGAGCCCCCCTTCCAGATTGTTCCCGATGTTGTTCCTCTTGAGAACTGGAGACGTCCTTGTGTGGCTATCTTCCCAGTCTGTGTTTGAGGATGAATCATCACCAGATGTGACTGATTCTCCATTTCTCTTTTAAAATAGACTTAGTCCTGGCTGATCTGGGCCATTTAGGAGTATGATGTGGGGTTAGGAATTTGACCTTCTGACAAATCTCAAAGGGTTTCCCTCTATTGCAGTCCCCCACATCTGTAATAAACTTTTTGATTTTTTTATCTTTCAAAATTTTTTCCATCTCAGAAAGATCCTGATTGAGTTGGTTGATGGAAGAATTATAGCATGACAAAGTGGTGCAATTCTGGAATCTCCCCACTTGTGCTGAATACCACTTTGGTTTGTTATTCTATCATTCTTTCATAAAGGGCTGCTAAAGCATTCACAAAGGCCATAGAGGCTTGCTGCTGCACTTCAAGCCACTGATCCAACAGTGGTTGATCCGGCTGTGGTACTATCAGCCGTAGCCTTATTCTCAGCCCCCTTGGTACAATCTTCTTCTGTTGGTAAGCCCTAAATAGCCTAAGGTGCCACACACTACTTCTCAGTTGTTTCATTTCTTTGGTGAGCTTGATAAAAGCTAATTTACGCTCATGACCAGGATCATGGATACCAGAACTATTGCTCCCATTATTAGACCCCAAACCAAAAATTCCAAGGTCCTCAGAATCCGAGGAAAGCCCTCTAATGATAGACGCCAGATCCATAATTGGCTAGCGTGGCTCAAAAAATATGATCCAATTACTGATGATATAACTATAAAATATCCAATTTGACCAAGGCCCCAAGCTGCTGTACTTATGCTAACAGTGTCAAAAGTTTATACTGCATATAATTTATCCTTATCACAACAATTTTGCAAGTCTGGGTATTCACCCCAATAAAGTATGAATTTTATAAGTTGCAAATAGAATGGGTGTTCACCCCAATTCATGGTTGTCAAACGAACACTATCAATAACCAAACCCACCTGGGAAATCACCAGTGGTGAATAACATGCTATGTGTTCATAAAATCAGGAATAATAAATCTCCAACCAACACACCATAAGCATAATAAATGGTGTACAGCCCCAAGGTCCAAAACTATCAAATATGGTTTATTATGGAATCACTCTAGCCAAAATAGTATGGGTGTCATCAAAAAATAAAGAACTAAGACAAAAAATGTCTGTAAAAAAATATTCTGCAATAGGTCTAGTACCCAAGTCCAAAAAAAACAGTACCAATATTCCCAAACCTATCAAGATGTGTGCCAACTGTAGTAAAAGCCTTACCAATCTTGATACAATATCAATATACTCAACGTAAGTGGTAGTCACAACCTGGATAGATAAAATAAATCCATATAACTAAACCACCTGTAGTTTCAAAATGAACAATAAATAACTAATCTTTATTAAGTGTGTACGCTTAACCAAGTATACCTGGCTCACCTAAAGCCCTGGGGCATAGAAAAAACCTAAATGATGATTAAAGTCCACCAAACTGGGAAATCTGAAAACCCACCAAATAACCCATCCTAACAACTCCTAAAGTGTTATAACCTGTCTAAAAAAGGGAACAAGACAGCATAAACAGTCTCTGGACCTAAAAATCCTGTTACATATATAAACATATACCTATATCAGATTCTAATAAACAGCAAAAAATATAGATGTACCTCAAGCATATACAAAACCAACAGGTTAGAGTGAACTGCATGTATAGCAACAACAATGTTTAAGATCACCCAGAGGTGATACCACGCCCAATTGGAATTCAGCAAGCCACTTAACTAAATTCAACTAATGGGCTGCTCGATCATCATTATTTCGTATTGCTCAAACACATAAACCCTTAAAAAATGTAATTTTTAATACCATTCACTGGTGGAAATACTCTAACATGCAGACAACAAGAAAGATCATGCTAGTATATAAGCCTGGTTAAACTACTGGCAAAAATTGAGTTTTAACATAATTATAAAGAGATAAATAAACAGTTTTAATGTCCCAAGCTCTGTACTTGTTCAATATAAGATCACTTTGTGTGAAAAAAATCTGCGATTAAAAAATTGCCCACCAGTTCCATGCCAAAATACAAAACACAATTTCTAACTGGCATATATCCCTGGTTAGAAATTAAATTGAGACAACATATTAGAAACCTAACAAAGTTCCAAGATTGAATGTTCAATAAACAGTCCCTTCCTGCAGAGATATATGCGACCACACGAAAACGTTCAACAGTTCAAATTAGAAAGGCCAACTCAAGCCGTTTTTGTTCAATGTAAAGTCCCTTCTTATAAGGAAATTGGCGATGATAAAAATCTTCCTCCAGTTCAATACATAAATACCATACTCCACTCTTTTTTGCATGCAATCATCCGTACCTGTTTGACCACTAAAGAGTAACAAAAAAAACCCTTCATGAAAAAGATAAACATTACAAGATACAAATTCCTTCTGCTCTGATATATGTGAACATGCAAAAACGCCTAACAGATCAAAATAGAAAGGCCCACTCAAGCTGTTTTACATATAGTCAGCAATGAAAATTAGAATATGTTGCCTTGTACTCCCTTTTTGTGTAACCACGAAATAGTCACCATCAAACCTAGCCAAAATGAAAATGTGGAACCATCCTGTGACTTATATGTCCATAGAACAAAAATGGTATATTGATCCTAATTCCGAATAAGTTCTAATAAACATTGTCAATTCGTCCTCCAAAACGGTGCAATAGTAATCCAAAACGTACTTGAATAAAGTGCCAAAATGTCCCTCTGGAACCAAAACATAATCCAAAACAGTACCTTTATGAAGCACGTGTGTAGTTATAAATGTAGAGATGGCCTTAAGAGACCTAATCGTCAAAAAGCCAAACCGTTGTAGGGACATTACAATACATGAACAGCCCAAAACATGCTGTACTGGCAAAATCCAATGCTGTGAAGCTGCACATCCAAACAAAACGTTGAAGTGTGGATATAAAATCAAAAAAAAATGAATGCTGTAGTGACTAGAAAAATGGAACCACAGTTGAGAAGATAGCCAGACTGTGTATCACCACCAGCAGGTATAAAGAAATGAAACCAAACTACACCACAAGACCTGCACGAATGGCAAGTGCAAGGCTCCAAACAAAAGGTAGAATCCAAACCAAAAATGAGCCAGCACATATACAGTGGATCAAAATCTTCTTTAATGTTCCAAAACAGAAAAATCAATTCACATGAATCAAACCCGTTTCAGTGATACACACAAAAATGTAAAATAACTAAAAAAACTGTGGTTTAAATACAGCGCCATCTTGTGTGTAACCATATGACTGGATAAAAATACAAAATTGGCACACACCTTGATAGGTTTGGGAATATTGGTACATGTTTTTTGGACTTGGGTACTAGACCTATTGCAGAATAAGTTTTTACAGACATTTTTTGTCTTAGTTCTTTCTTTTTTTATTTTTTGATGACACCCATGCTTTTTTGGCTAGAGTGATTCCATAATAAACCATATTTGATATTTTTGGACCTTGGGGATGTACACCATTTATTATGCTTATGGTGTGTTGGTTGGAGATTTATTATTCCAGATTTTAGGGACACATAGCATGTTATTCACCAATGGGTGATTTCCCAGGTGGGTTTGGCTATTGATAGTGTTCCCTTGACAACCGTGTATTGGGGTGAACACCCATTCTATTTGCAACTTATAAAATTCATACTTTATTGGGGTGAATACCTGGACTTGCAACATTGTTGTGATAAGGATAAATTATATGCAATATAAACATTTGACACCTTTAGCATAAGTACAGCAGCTTGGGCCCTTGGTCAATTTGGATATTTTATAGTTATATCATCACTAATGGGATCATATTTCTTTGAGTCACACTAGCCAATTATGGATCTGGCGTCTATCATTAGAGGGCTTTCCTCGGATTCTGAGGACCTTGGAATTTTTGGTTTTGGGTCTAATAATGGGAATAAGAAGTTATGTTCTTACCATAACGTTCCATGTTAGTTGTCTTCTTCTCGCCTTCTTTCTTGCTGGATGGGTTTGGAGCCGATCCTCGGCTCCGACTCGGCCTATACTATAGCTCGAGAGCTATTTTTACCGGCTCGATGGCAGCCCTATAACCCACAATACCATGTGCTAACTCCCCAGATCTCGTTTGGAAGCTAAGACATAGTATAAATATATTATTATAATCCTCATTTGTAAGTACGGACCCCCTGCTATTAACACTAAGGATACGGGGAAACCGTAACATGTTGTATCTCCAGAAATGGAAGGACTCAGAGACCTCAAGTCTGTCCAGGCTAGGGGGCAGGAGGGAGGGACGCAAGAAAGAAGGCGAGATGAAGACAACTAACATGGAACGTTATGGTAAGAACATAACTTCTTAATGTTAAGTTGTCATTCTCGCTTTCATTCTTGCTGGATGGGACAGCGTCCCTAGCACCTTAGTCCTGGGTGGCTCAATGGAACAGACTCCCGAGTACAGTGGAACCAAAGTCAGCTCTATTTATGGAGGCTATATCAAGTTTGTAATGGGCAATAAAGGTATGTTTGGAAGCCCAAGTAGCTGCTGCACATATGGCATCTAATGGTAACCTTGCTTGAAAGGCCGTTGATGTTGATAGTGCCCTGGTTGAATGAGCCTCAGGCCTAGAAGGAAGTTGCCTGTGTCTCAACTCATAGACAAAGGTAATAATAGATGTTAACCATCTGGAAAGAGTAACCTTTGATACTGGAAGCCCTTTCTTTCCTGCAGCATAAGAGAGAAAGAGCTGGTCTGACTTTCTGAGTTGTTTTGTCCTGTCTAGATAGTAACGTAGTTGGCGGTGAACATCCAATGAATGTAATTTCTGTTCAGCCCTGTTGGAATAGTCTGGGAAGAAGACAGGCAAGTAGATTTGCTTCAGAGGACACTTTTGGTAGGAAGGGTTTGTTCTGAGAGTTACCCTGTCTTTGTGAAATACCAAATAAGGGGGACGGACAGACAAGGCTTGAAGTTCCGATACCCTTCTGGAAGATGTTATGGCTACTAAAAACAGAGTTTTCCAAGAAAGAAGCTTGAGGGAGCAAGAAGTTGCAGGTTCAAAAGGAGGCAGAATCAATGAGGTTAGAACTACATTCAAATCCCATTGTGGGGGCGAATCCTTAACTGGAGGTCTAAGCAAAAAGATGCCCTTGAGAAAGGCTTTACAGAGTTTGTGGGACATAGTATTTGCTTCTGAGAGCCCCACATGAAAATTAGCAATGGCCGCTAATTGTACCCTGATAGTGGCTGACGATGACCCTGAATGAAAGAGTTCCGCCAGAAAGTCTAGAACCTTATGAATGGGTGCGTGGAAAGGATCTAAGGACCTAGCTTGTGCCCAGAGCGAAAAACGCTTCCATTTACTCGCATACGTCTTCCTAGTATTGGACTTATGGGAAGCCAGAATGATATCACGAACAGGAGGAGAAATAAGGGGAAGCCTGGCTATGGCTGGAAGTGGAGCAACCAAGCTGTGAGGTTGAGGGCATGAAGAGACTGATGCAGCTTGCCCGTGAGATGGGTCAAAAGATCCGGAAGGGGTTCCAGATGCCAAGGCTGTTCCAGTAGGTAACTGTGCACGAACGGAAACCATACTTGTCGAGCCCAAAACGGAGCAATGAGGATCATTTTGGATCTCAATGTGGTTGCTTTCTGAATTAACTGTGGGATCAATGGTAAGGGAGGAAAGGCATATAGAGGACCCCAGGGCCAATCGTGAACAAGAGCGTCTCTGGGGGGATGGCCTGGTAGAGGAAAGAGTGTGAAGAAATCGAGGCACTTGCTGTTTTGGGGAGTTGCATAAAGATCGCAGCAAGGCTGGCCCCACTTCTGAAATATTCTGTCTGCTACTGCTTGTTTTAGAGACCACTTGTGAGGCATGAGGATAATTCTGCTCAATCTGTCCGCTATGACGTTGGACTTCCCGGGGATGTGCGTTGCTATCAGAAACCGTTGAGAGGAAATCGCCCATTGCCAAAGTCTGAGTGCTTCTCAACATAGGGGGTAGGACTTTGTTCCGCCCTGCTTGTTTATGTACCACACCACAGACATATTGTCCATTTGAATTGCTATAGTCCCTGTTGGAAGAGAGCTCTGAAGGGCTTGCAATGTCAAAAGCACCGCCCTCATCTCCAGGACATTTATGTGCAGGTGGCGTTCTAATTGTTGCCATGTGCCCTGGACCATCCTGCCCTGATAATGCCCCCCCCACCCGATCAGGGAGGCATCCGTTGTCACCGTGGCAACTGGGGGGGGGGGCAAAGGGTCTGCCCTGAAAAAGCTGAGGGGAAACCATCCACCAGGAGAGATGATTCTTACATGATGGGGTTATCAAGATGTTGTGAGTCATTGGGAGCTGTTGAAAGGACCACTGAGAAAACAGCATCCACTGGAGGAGCCTCATGTGGAAGCGGGCTAATGGGAGTAGAAGAATCACCGCTGCCATGAGGCCTAACGTTTTCAATACTAGCTTGACTTGAACTCTGTTGGGCTAAAACAGGGACTGAACATTCCGCCTTATGTCTGACACTCTCTGAGGTGGTAAAGTTGCAGACATTTCTGTGGTGTTTAATACGGCGCCTATAAAGTTTATACATTGACAAGGCGACAAGGAGGATTTTGCAAAATTTATAGAAATACCTAGATTGTTGCAAAGTTGAATAGTGTAATCCCTGGCCATTATAAGATGCTGCTTGGTGGTAGCAGAAATGAGCCAGTCGTCTAGATATGGAAACACCTGGAATCCTTTTTGTCTCAGGTGAGCCATGACCACTGCCAAGCATTTGGTGAACACCCGGGGCACTGTGGTGAGACCAAAGGGCAGTGTTCTGAATTGATAATGACTGGCTCCCAGCCAGAAGCGGAGAAACCTCCTGGAGCACCTATGTATCTTTATATGATAGTACGCGTCCTGGAGGTCTAACGAGCACATCCAGTTGTCTCTGCCCAAAAAGGGTAGAATGGACTGCAGTGTTACCATCCGAAATTTTTTCTTTTGTACAGAGTTGTTCAATCTGCTGAAGTCCAAAATGGGTCTCCAGTCTCCAGTCTTTTTTGTTACTAAAAAGAATCTGGAGTAGATTCCGGATCCTAGCTGATCTGCTGGGACAGCCCGGATGATTCTTTTTTCTAACAGCTTTTTTATTTCTAGCTGTGCCTGACCCCTTTGTGCGGGTGGTACGTCTGGTAGGGGTCTTGGTGGTTGAACCAGAGGGAAAGTGAAGGGAATTTTGTAACCCTCGGATATAATCTTCTGTACCCATGTGTCTTGGGAGAGGGATTGCCAGGCTTCCGGGTACAGAGATAATCTTCCCCCGACTGCCTCCGAAGGCAGACAGTCAGGCAGCTTCTCAGGGATGCTGAAAGGGTTGGTCAGGGAAAGATTCCCTGGAACCCTGGTTCTGTGGACCCCCTCTGCCCCTGGGGCGGTGTCTGTTATTATTCCTCCCTCTGCCTCTGGGGGGAAATTGACCACGTGCGGCAGGCGCGACTCCCTGTGGTTTGCGGAACCACATCTTTCCACCCCTCTGTCCCTTAGGATAAGGTCTAGAAGGTGTGAAAAATGGACTCCCACAGCAGAGACAGTCTTACCATCTTGCTCACATCTGGTGAGGGTATTCTTTACCTGAGGTTCAAACAATTCTGAACCATCAAAGGGGGTGTTGGTGAAGGACACCTTGAAGGGATCGGCAAAGTTACAGAGTCGCATCCAAGCGTGACGTCTCAACGCAACACCTGTGCCAGCGGCCCTACTCGCTCCATCGGCTGCGTAGGAGATAAGCCGCATGGAGGAGTTAACAATGGAGTTCAGGGTGGCCAGCTGGGAGTTCATCTTGTCCTGATACCCCGCAGCAGAAGGATCCTGTATAGTTTCACTCAGTTCTTTGAGCAAGTCTCTCTGAAGGCGGGTGAAATGACATAAATAGTTCAGCGATCGCATAGTAAAGGTCGCTGAAGCAAATGTCCGCTTGCTGTACCTGTCCATGGTCCTGGACTCTTTGTTAGGAGGATGAACGGGGACAGAAGGATCAGCCAATTCCTTCTTAGTGGCTGCTGCTACCACCATAGCATCAACTGAAACACCTTTGGTGAGAAAGGATTTGTCCTCTGGTGCAGAAATAAATTTAGAGGGCCTCCTAGGGGTAGGTTCCATTGAATCAGGAGCTGCCCACGCCTTTCTAGCCACTACCTCCATTAGTGGGTCGAAAGGGGGAGACACCCAGGAGGTGGAAGGGCGAGATCCAAAAGCGTCAAGGTAAACCGACTCGTCCTCGGAGGGTTTGAGAGTGGACCAATTTCCCCTCTGTTTTAGGATCTCTAGGATGTCTGAAAAGGAGACATCCTCAGAGGGGGATCTCGGGGAACCCTCCGACTCATCCAAGTCGGTGTGCGACGTGACAGACTTGGGGGAATCTATGTACTTCCTCTTGCACTTTCTTTTCCTACGGGGTTCCCCTGAAACTTCAGGGGAGGCCTCAGAAGAGGAGGAGACACCCAAAGTGGGTACCCTATGCTTTGGATCTCTGCTGTCAGATGCAGGAGGATGGCCAGAGACCATAACAGGCACTGTAAAGGGAGGAGCTGCAGAACTTAACCTTGGAGTGCACACTGGGTCCAGCACGCTCCTCATCACCTCGAAGGCTCCCCTATCAGGTACCAAGGGTAGTCCTGGCTCCGAAGAGACCCGAACCGCCCCCGGCACTGACATAGAAGTCTCCGAGAATGATGTCGGGGCTGAACTAACCAGAGCCGAAGCCCCGAGAGGGAGAGCGGGGTCGGACAAGGGTCCGATGCCACTCGCCCCCTCGGAGCCGACAATGGAGTCCCGGCGCCCGGACTTCTCCACGGACGGAACCAATGAAGAGGTCGGAGCCAACGACACCAGAGCCGAAGGTGGGAGTATCGGCTCCGACGTGGGCAAGGTTACGGTTCCGACAAACTCCGGCTCCGAACTCGAGAGGTGAGTCGGAGGAGGAATCGATGGTGGTACTGAAGGAGCCATAGTCTGGTGAGATGGGCTCTGGAGCATTGGGCTAGTGCCTGAGATTTTATGAGCCTACTGACCACCCTCTCAATGTCGTGGTCGGAGAGCCTGGATGACCTAGATGAGTGAGTCCTATGACTCCGCTCCGATAGGAGAGGGGATCTCGGAGCGGATCGGACGGATTCTAGTGAGGGGGATCTAGAGCGCTTGTGCGCTGGGGTCGGCTCCGATGCTGGTTTCAGAGCGGATACCACTTTGCCCACCTCGGATCCGATTGGAACCGATGTCGGAGCCATCTCAATAACGCCGGCCCTCGACTCAGAAGCTGGAGCCGAGGGTTTGGCGGTTTTTGAAGTCTTCCCCGAGCCAGACTTGGACGGGGAGTCATCGGGCTTTAACAAGCCCCTTAAGATGAGCTTGTTACGCCTCTCCTGCAGGACTCTTGACGGAACAAGAGTCCTGCAGGTGTAAAGGCCCCAAGCAATAGACACAAGAAGTGTGACAGTCTGTCAGAGACATTTTCTGACAGCACGAGTCACACTTCTTGAATCCTGAGACCTTAGTATCTTTGGACATAGTCCTAACAACAGTAACACAGTCAGTCCACACACACACTCAGCTTAAAATTATAAAAAGTTAAGGGAACTGACTAAACCCACACACAGACATTGTAAGGGGTGGGGAAAACAAAGGTAAGCCCGTAGGCCCAAAGATAAAAAATTAACTAAAGAAGGGAAGAAGGGCTATAAAAGGGTTGTAAGGGACCTAACAAAGGGTATCTAACAGGAAAAACTACCTGAAAATTAGTTTTATATAAAGAATTCTCTTACTGACCTGAGCCGGTAAAAAAGACAACCTCGCAGCGAAGCGGCAAACAAGATCTGGGGAGTTAGCACATGGTATTGTGGGTTATAGGGCTGCCTCAAGCCGGTAAAAATAGATCTCGAGCTATAGTATAGGCCAAGTCGGAGCCGAGGATCGGCTCTGAACCCATCCAGCAAGAATGAAGGTGAGAATGACAACTTAACATCAATAGTTCTGGTATGCATGATCCTGGTCATGAGTGTAAATTATCAAGCTCACCAAAGAAATGAAACTGAGAAGTAATGTGTGGCACCTTAGACTATTTAGGGCCTACCAACAGAAGAAGATTGTACCAAGGGGGCTGAGAATAAGGCTACGGCCGATGGTATCACAGCCGGATCAACCACTGTTGGATCAGTGGCTTGAAGTGCAGCAACAAGCCTCTATGGGCTTTGTGAATGCATTAGCAACCCATTATGAAAGAATGACAGAACAACAAACCAAAGAGGTACTCAGCACAAGTGAGGGATTCCAGAATTACACCACTTTGTCATGCTATAATTCTTGCATTAACTAACTCAATCAGGATCTTTCTGAGTTGGAAACAATTTTGAAAGATAAAAAAATCAAAACGTTTAGTAGAGCTGTAGGGGACTACAACGGACAGAAACCCTTTGAGATTCATCAGAAGGTCAATTTTCTAACCCCAAATCATACTCCTAAAGGGCCCAGACCAGCCAGGACTAAGTCTATATTAAAACAGAGAAATAGAGAATCAGTCACCTCTGGTGATGATTCGTCCTCAAACACAAACTGGGAAGATAGCCACATGAGGACGTCTCCAGTTCCCAAGAGGAACAACATTGGGAACAATCTGCTCCCTTTAGGTCTAAATCAAGAAGAAGAGGTGGGAGGAAACATAAATACAAAGGTACCACCAGATCTCAGGGGCATTCTGAAAATCATGACCAAGATTTAACCATCCATTATGATAATGTACATAACATTTCTTCTTTGACACTTACAGAATTGGACATCAATATTCTCAATAAAGGTTTAAGTTTTGTACTGGGTTTCTGTGTACCAGAACAGTTCTTTACACAAGATGTGACCAACTTTTGCCGTATTTTGAATTTAAGATTATATTTCCATGATTCGTGGGAGACCAGCCTTTCAAAACAATGTACTCAAAGATTTACATCTAAACTTTAGTAAAAATAATATTCATAGGTTCATAGGTAGGTACTAAGCTATCTGCCCAAAGGCATTTATAAACCTAGCCGGAATGTGCTGGCTTTCGCTGCTCCCTTAGATTAGTTCCCTGTACCTCTGTCCAGCAGAGCCATTGAAGTGATTCCTGAGGTAAGCGTTCTGCTTCCCATCCACTAGTCAAGATTTCTCTTGAAGAGGGTTAGCGAGGAGCTCTGCCTAATGTAGATTGGAATCTTATTCCAGAGCATGGGAAGTCTCTGGTACAGGAATCTATCCCTCCAGCACATCCTATTTATTGTTGTGGTGAGGTTTATATCCCTGGAACGTGTAGCTTGAGGGGATATGGTTTTCTTTAGGTGGAGCATGTCCATCAATTCTGGGTTGGACATGGCCTTGTATGTCAGGCAGAGATCACCTCTGAGTAGGCGGTATGCAACCGAGTACAGCTGGAGTTTCTTCAGTCGAGCTGCATAGGGCATCTGCTTGAGGCCAGTGATCCTCTTGGTGAGGTACTTCTGTGGTCTTTCCAGTTGTTGCAGGTGTTTTGTAAGGTACATCCCAAATGGGGCATTGTACTCTATGATGGGTCTGATGAGTGATGCGCAGAGGGGTTCCAATGACATCTTTCGATCTGGATGCAAACCCTTTTGTGATAAAGTGGGCCACATAGAAGGATTTTCTAACCACTTTGGCAATGTGATTATCAAAGGAGAGGTTACTATCTACTTGGGTTCCCAGATCCCTTATTACGTCTTCCGTATTTGGCCCCTACCACCTATGTGGTAGTTTGTGGGCACTTTGTTTTTTCCAAAGGGGATGACTATGCACTTTTTGGCATTTAGCTTGAGGCCATGGTTTTGACACCAGGTATCTGTCTCAGTTACTAAAGATAATATCAGTATGGAGGAACGGCTGTGTATTGATAAACTCAGACTGAATAAGAACATTGTCATTTTGTCAGCAGATAAGGGAGGGGAGGTTGTCATTCAAGATTGGAGTCAATACCATGCAGAAGCACAAAGGCAGTTATCGGACATTAGACATTATATGATTATGCCTCTTGACCCAACATCAAAGTTCAAACATGATATTGATCAGTTTTTGGACTCGGCTGTTGAGGAGGGTATTATCTCCATGAATACTAGTCAACAACTTAAAGTAGACCATCCCAGACAGCAATATTTGTATTTATTACCCAAGATCCATAAAGAGCCACCAGGCAGACCAATTGTTTCTGGCAGGGGCTCAATGACTGAGCCACTTTCGGAATATCTCACAATACATCTTAAACCTTTGCTCAGATTGGTCCATGCCAGAATTCAGGATACTACTCAGTTTCTAGCCAATATTTCTGAGATGCAATTGGAACCCAACTGGTTTCTGTGTACCTTGGATGTCACCTCTCTATATACCAGTATTCCCCATTGGGCAGGTTTAGATGCCCTGCAATATTGGTTAGACAGAGCCAATCTTTACAGATCAGGTTTTAACACCCTTCTTGTCTGTATGGCAGAAATGGTACTGACACACAATGTTTTTTACTTTCAACAACAATGTATTTGGCAGGTTCAAGGCACTGCAATGGGGGCATCATTTGCCCCCATTTATGCAGATGTATTCATGGCCTACGTGAAGGAGCATTTAATTTATAACAGTCACAATATTTTTCTGAATGAAATTGACATCTGGCGCAGATATATTGATGACTGTTGGTTGGTGTGGAAGGCTGATGTGGCATTTTTATTAGAATTTATGGAATACCTCCATCAAAACATGTGGGGTATAGAGTTTAAGATAACTTTTGATAAAAATGAAATCACTTTCCTGGATGCATTGATTAGACGAACTAGTGCAGATACATTGGAAAGTGAGGTGTTCAGGAAATTTCCACAATTCAATACACTTTTACATGCCACCAGCTTCCATCCACAACATGTCATCAGGAATATTCCTAAGTAGCAATTTCTTAGGATTAAGAGAATCTGCTAAAGCCCGTCCACGTACAGCAAGTATAGACAGGACCTTGTAACCAGATTTAAAAACAGGGGATATAGAATAGGTGAGATCTGCAGGGCCAGCCGATTTGCTAACCAACAGGACAGGGGCCAATTGCTCTCATATCAGCAACGGCCAACCAAAACCAAACAGGAATTGAGGCTGGTGACAACATATGGCAGGAACACCAAGATCTTTATGGATATTATTGCTAAACACTGGAATGTTCTACAGTCAGATAGCAAATTTAAGGAATATTTGAATGACAACTGCTCCTTCTCTTTCCGCAAGGGTCATTCTTTAGATTCATTGTTTAGTCACTACAAAAGATGGAATGAGGTAGACCATTCTTTAATTCAAAGAAAAAATACTGGTCATAAATTGGTGGGGTGCAACTCATGTGGACATTGCACCTATCGTCCCAGAATATTCAAGGCAGATAGTTTCAGTAGCCAAAACTCACCTATTGTTTATGACATTTCATTTTTTGCTAAGTGCAATACTAGATGGGTCATCTATCTAGCCAAATGTACATGCACGGCATTTTATGTGGGTCAGACTTCACAGCCTTTAAAGCTTAGAATAGGGGAACATCTTAATGATATTTGAAATAAAAAGCAATCCAGTGCTTTATACAAACATATTTTGAAACATGTTACTGGGATCTTCAGATTCACTGTAATTGACTACATTAGGTATAAAAGTAACGATAAAGCCACTCTACATGAAATGCTTAATAACAAAGAAAAAAGTAGATAGTTAAGTTGGGTGGGTTGTTCCCACCAAGACTAAATGAGCATTTTTGAATTATTTTTATCCAATCATATGGTTACACACAAGATGGCGCTGTATTTAAACCACAGGTTTTTTAGTTATTTTACATTTTTGTCTTTATCACTGATGAAGGCGTTTGCCGAAACCTGTTTGATTTATGTGAATTGATTTTTCTGTTTTGGAACATTAAAGAAGATTTTGATCCACTGTATATGTGCTGGCTCATTTTTGGTTTGGATTCTGGCTTTTGTTTGGAGCTTTGCACTTGCCATTCGTGCAGGTTTTGTGGTGTAGTTTGTACTACGATTAAACTACCCAAGGCTTTACTATGTCAATGCAATTTAGATTACATGTACAGCTCAAAAGAATAATTTCCTTACTTATAACAATTTATTCTCACAATACTTCTGACAAAGTGTAAGAAATTTTTAAAACCTGCCAAATTGCTACACTGCCAAAAACGTATTCCTAATTACCCCTCTGTTTCCCATTATACCTCCAGCATTTGCTGTATACCTGAGAAAAAAAATCTCTGAAGTCTGCTTGGGGTATAAAAGTACTACACAAACACTCCAAAGCAAATATCCTAAAACTTCTAAACTCTGTTGCATGCTTGGGAGCTATTCAGATGTCTCATTGTTTCTTTGTAAATTGCCTTTTAATTCTTTTTTCCCACTCTTTTCTAACTTACTCTGATTCTTACAGTTACTGTGCAATATTTTATATTCCCTTCTAATCATCCCTTTTTTTAACAACAGTTTTGCTCTGTTCTAGCCTCAAGTGAAAATGTACCACAGCAGGTCTTTCACTTCACACTCCCCTATCCCTTTCTATTTGCTTATATTGTGTTATCAGTCCCTGTTAGGGAAGGCAGTGTCTAACCTGCAGTCCAAACATCTGCTTGGCCTCATCCTACTCAGTTACATTTTCTTCTCAAGTTATTTGCTCAAAAACATTGTATCCTTTGCTGTTTTCTCTAATAAACTCCAGCCTCCTTACCTATTTTCTATAACCATACTTGCATTTATCCTGATTGTAAAATTTCCTTTCAACATTCCCACTATGGTTTAGATTTTGGATCTCACTCTATTGCATTTAGTACCTCAATACTTTCTGCTGCTCTGCAAATATAATATTCTGGCTGGTTGTTGCTGTTTGCTTTAAAGGCCTGCTTCCCAAATCCTACTCTCTATTTAGTTCTCAAAATCCTTGTTTCATCATAATCTCTTTCTACTTTGATTTAGAAATTACTGTTTGTGTTGTGTGTATGAGCTTTAACTGCATACCTTTAAAGTATTCCTTAAAATCAAGTAATCCTAAACACCATTGTTCTTTATTTTATTTTACTTATTTATCATTTGTTGACCAGGTTAGTCCCACAAGGCCTGTGGCCTACATACAGGATAAACCCACGGGGGTATTCAGTCTGATTCAGGGAAGTTTGTTAAGGGCTCCAGTGAACTTTCCCTACTCTTGTCGATACTTGAGATGGGACGTTGGTTTAACATCTCATCCAAAGGATGATGCACTCGGTATACACAGTATAGCACCCCTCAAGTTCTGCACTACATTGTTACAACTACAAACACCTGGAGTCAGAATAGAACCTACAGACTTCTGGTCTTACAGCACCAAAGGTGAATGTGCCACGTGTTGTGCCACTGGCACTGCTGCCACATGCTGTCCTGCTGACACATGTGCCACTGACACTGCTGCCATGTGTTATGCTACTGACACTGCTTGTTCTAAGGAAGCATCAGCTTATCATACTTAACTCTCACTCTCTTATCCTCCCAAAATAAATTCCTTCAACTCTTCATTAATTATTCTTCAAAACTTCTCTACTGGGTGATAAAAATATATTAAGGAACATCTGTACGGTATCCACACTAACAGAGTAACTGATATTCTTGGCAGGCATATCTTTAGTGGCATAGAGCTTAAACAGTATATTTCAAGTGTCTTCGATCAGAGGTTGTAAACAACAAAATTTTGGGTAGAAATTTTTATATGTTATGGCTTAAGGAAGGTCTGTGGCAGTATAGCCATGTGCTCACTGTGGACTGAATGAGATTTTTTTTCTTTAAAACCCAAATTGAAACATCATCTTTTAAGCAATGAGTTATGTGATCGGCTGCAGTTTCTTTTATATATGGTACTTAATGTTTAATCGATTTTTAAGGTTTCCTCAGTATTTATAGTGTCAAGCCTTTTTTGCTGTAGGATGTCTTGATTTTTCCACTGACTTCAGTGAGCTATGATTTTTGTACCATTCCTTTTATAGATTAGTTCTAACTGTACTAATAAGCAGGTTTTAGTGTACCTGTCCAGGTTTTTTAGCTTAGTTTATTTGACGTCATTGTGGAAATTTTTGTGTGCTAATTTGATTACTTTAATGTTTTCTTTCTTTTTTGATTGCTTGGGTTGTTTCTTTGGATAGGGGTATATTTCTTTTTGAGTTTTCCATTCATATGTGAATCAACAGTAATCAGTAAAGGACAGAGGGCTTAGGTGTAGTTAATTAGTTATTTCATGATTTTATTATTTTAGTGTTTTTTTTATTTTAATTGTGGTACACAGAGTTTAAGAATTAAATAAGGTGTGTAATGGAGTGGCATATATTAGAATTCAGGGCACTGTCCTAGAGAGAAGGAGACCTGACAGCTGACTAAAGTGGTGTCAGTGAATAGAATGGATCTTTCAGAAAGGATGATGCCTATCAGAAGGCTTCATTTGACATGACATTGATAGTATTAATTGTAATAGGAATGATAATTATTTCTTAAAGAGGACTTTTCTTTTAAATAAGCATTGCAAAATTCACCAGATTTTGAAACTATTAGAGAAAGGAGAGAAATTCTAGTAACTGGTGGTTCAATATTAAAGTTAAGCTGTATGGCTCTGACCCCTATCAAAAGGGAGACGGTCAGAGCTTCCTTGTTCCCTGGTATAAAATTGGGCACTATGTGCACCACATTACAGTAATCACTTAAACAGGAATTTGCATATTCATATATTATTATTCTGCATGTCGGGGTGAATGACCTAAGTATGATCATAGGATCATAGGAGATTACTAGGCTTATGGCTCTGGAGCCCCTACAAGCCTTGCTAAGAGTTTATCCCCCCAAAAAAGAAATGTCAATCAGCACCTGTTGCCCCTGTCAAAGAGGGGCACAGGTGGAACCCCTGGGACAAATTTGTGGTTGCCCATCCATTCATCAAGGTTGCTCTTGAAGAGGTTCAATGACATACTTTATTTGACGTGTATGGGGAGTTTGTTCCAGACATGGAACAACCTTTGGAAGACAAACCTGTCTCTCCAGCAGGTTTTGTTAATGTCACATATTCCACCTGCCCCTACACGATGGTCCTATCTGAGACTGTTGTCAGCTTGTGTACCCAGGTCTCTCATCACAGGTTGTGTGCTTAGGGGGTTGCCACTAATTTGGTAATCAGTAGGGGCTGTGTTTTTGCCAAATGGTATGATAATACATTTTTTTGTATTTAACTTAAGGCCGTGACTTTGGTACCAGTCATTTGTTGCTGTGAGACCCTCTTGAAGTATGTTAACATCAACTGGGGAGTCAATGACAGCACCCAACTTACAGTCGTCCGCAAACTTTGTCAGCCACAGGCCTTTTGTCTTTGTCTGGACCTCTGAGAAGTAGATGCCAAACAATAGGAGTCCCAGAAGAGATCTCTGGGGGACACCACTAGTGACAGGTCTGCTGTCAGAGGTAGTGGTACCTGTTTTGACCTTGTGGATCATATCAGTGAGCCAGTTGGTCACCCACCTGATGAGATATTGACTTATGCCAAGTTCTGTTAGCTTTTTGATGATGCCCAAATGGGGGAGTGTGTCAAAGGTTTTGGCCAAGTCAAGCTAAGTTGTATGTACTGACTTTTCCTCATCCAATGCCTTAATGACAGTTTCAAAAAAGTCAGCCAGGATCAACAGGCAAGACCTGCTCTTGACTAATCTGAACTGGGTGGGGTCAAGTGCTTGGAGATTGCCTATATCCTTGTTTATGATGTCCATAATAATATTCTCCATGGCCTGGCAGATCAGACTTGTCAAATTAATGGGGCGATAATTTTCAGGGACAGTAGTGGCACCACCTTTGTGCAAAGGGATGATGATGGCAGTTCTCCACTCTGCTGGAATAAAGCCTTTACTTAGGCTATGGTTGAATAGTGAGTTCAATGGTGAGGCTAGTTCTTGCTGGAGATGTTGCAGAATGCAGCCTAGGATACTATCAGGACCCATGGAAGCTGTGTTCTTTGCCTTGGATAGGGCCTTTAACACTTGATCTATGGAGATGTGAGGTGTGGGGCAAGTATTGGAAATGTCAAATGGACCTTTAGTGGGGACAACAGGGTGAAGTTTGCATTGAAACTGTCTGCTAGCAGGTTGGCTAAGTCAACAGGAGCAGTGTAAATGGAACCATTAAGAACTAATTTGGAACAAACCTGGGCTTTGTCATGGAGGTTTCTGACGTAACTGAAAAAGGTTTTGTGGTTAGCCTTTGTTTTGGAGGCTAGTTTCGATTCATAATTGGTTTTGGAGGTTTTCACTAGTGATCGAATTTGCTTGTTGAGGCTAAGGAGGGAGTTTTTCCAAGTGGAAATTTGTGCCTTTTCACCATTGGACAACAGTTTCTTCCTTTTGCTGTAAAGCCTGTTGACAGAGGATGTCTACCACATAGGTCTGTGTTTCCTTGAGGAGCAGGTTTAAGTTCTGTTGGGTATGGCTGAGTCCATGCAGTTGTACAGGTGCTTGTATACTGCAGTGGCATACTATTCAGCATATTTGTCTGCATCCTCTGGGGTGGGGGTGTGAAGCTATTGAAGTCCTTAGAAGGTTATAGCTAGTTTTTGAGAAAGTTTTTAGCCTGGTGTCGGCTGGGTGGGGCTTTGACGGAATAGACACTTTGAATGAGACAGACTGATTCTTCCAGGGAAGAACTTATTATGGGGGTGGTGCAGAGGTTGCCCATGTTGGTGAGAAACATGTCTAGAATGCTATCTCCCCTTGTGGGGTTTGAGATAAGCTGGTCTAGTGCATTAGAATTGATGAAGTCAAGGAATCATTGGGTGAGTGCATTAGAGCAGGAATAATTCACTCACTTTATGGTGGGGTAGTTGAAGTCACCAAGGATCAGGGTGTTAGGGGGTAACTTGATAGACTCAAGTAGGTCCAGGTAGGAGGAGTGGCTGTCCTATAGCTGGCTATAACTTGGATGGGTGTCTTGCCAATTATCAATTGCACCTGAAGAAGTTCTAGTGCATCATGCTGGCAAACCAGTCTGGAGGTGTGCTTGTCTTTAATGAAAATAAAAACTCCACCACTCAGTCTTCCCAACCTCATTTTGAGGTCAGAATGTGTGGAATGAGGTATAGCCTGGTAAGAAAGGGGTGCTCTTTGCAGCCTTGAACCAAGTTTCCGTGACTGCACAGATGTCAGCATCTTCCAATGCTAGGAGAGCCTCCAGTGAGTGCATTTTCAGGTTAAGGCTCCTAGCGTTAAGCAGCATGACCTTCAACTTGCTTTTGACAGATCATTGAAGCTGCTTAAACATATGTTCAGATAATGCAGCAAGACGTTTGACCTATGTGACTATCACAAGGGAAAACTGTCCTGCAGTAATTTTATTCTGTTCATTAAGGATTCAGATTACTTACAAGCAAAGACCAGAATGTCTAATAACATTTTACACCAATTCCATCCTAAACACAATCTCAAACTTCTAACCAACTGGGAAGAAACTGATCTAAATCTAATGATGTTTAGTAATAATGCTTTCAAACTTAACTATTAATGACTGAATATGTGCTGTACAACCACCCACAAAAGACAGCCCAAGAAACAATAAACATTTTGGCTCCAAATGGATATTTTATTATAAAATGATGAACAAAACAGTTAAGTACTGTTATCTCACCAATGCAGAAACTTTCACTGAACTATAAATAAGCCCACCAAAAAGATTTATGTATATATATATATATATATATATATATATATATATATATATATATACCTACTAATAGTCATCCAATCATCCAATCAACTTTTAAAGAGACATGATTGTTGAAGAATCTAGTACCATCAATTTATTTAACAATATCCCTAATATGAAGAACTTCTATTACACAGTGTATTATGCACCTAAAGAAATAGACCACATCCAAAATGAGGAAAGAGATGTTGTGTGCAACTTAAAAAATGAACTACACCTTAAGTCCATGGAACGTATCATCATGGAACTCATAAACAAAGACACTGGTAACCTCCAAACTCTGGACCCCACCCAGTTCGGATTTGTGAAAGGCAGATCATGCCTTCTGAACCTGATCGACTTCTGCCTCAAGGCAGTCACCAAAGCCGGAGACAAGGTTAAGGTGGTTCACACAGCCTATCTTGACCTCGCCAAGGCTTTTGACACCATCCCCCATTCTGGAAATATAGCTAAACTCACTAAACTAGGTATAAATCCCTACGTCACAAGATGGGATTACCACAGGATTCAGTCCTGGGACATCTCCTGTTTGGTATCTACTTCTCTGAAGTACAGGCTAACACAGAAGGCCTCTGGCCAATGAAGTTTGCAGATGCATAGTCGAGTTCCAAAATGATGTGGACATCCTACAGAAGGGCCTCACTGAGACAGATGCCTGGCATCAAAGGCATGGCCTCAGGCTCAATGCCAAAAAGTGCATTGTCATCCCCTTTGGTAAAAACTGTGTACCCATGAACTACCACATTAATGGCAGTCTACTTAACGCTGAATGTGTGATAAGAGACCTTGGGACCCAGGTGGACAGTAGTCTCTCCTTTGATAATCACATCACCACAGTAGTTAGGAAATCCTTCTATGTGGCACACCTCATCACAAAAGGGTTCTCATCCAGGAAAAAAGAGGTCATTGTTCCCCTCTACTTGGCACTCATTAGAACCATTATAGAGTACAACGCCCCTTTTGGAATGTACCTCACAAGACATCTGTAGCAGCTGGAAAGGCCACAGAAGTACCTCACAAAGAGGATTACTGGCTTCAAACAGATGCCCTACACTGACCGTCTCAAAAAACTCCAGCTTTACTCTGTAGCATATCGCCTACTCCGTGGAGATCTCTGCCTAACATATAAAGCTATGTTAAACCCAGAGCTGTTGGACATGCTACACCTAAAGAAATCCCAATCCTTCCAATCTAGGGACCTAAACCTTGTTACCACAATAAACAGGACATGCTGGAGGGATAGATCCCTGTCCCAGAGACTTCCTATACTCTGGAACAAGCTACCCATCTATGTCAAGCAAAGTTCCTCATTAGCACTCTTGATGAGTGGATGGGAAATAGGAAATACACCCCGGGGATCACTTCTGTGGCTCTGCTCAACAGGGGCACAGGAAATTAACTTTCTTGGGTGGCATAAGCCAGGGAACCTTGTTGGCTAGGCTTACTTAGGCCCTTGGGCCAACAGCCTAGTACCTACCTATAAACCTATGAAATAATAGTCATATATACGTACTAATAGTCATCCAATCAACTTTTAAAGAGACATGATTGTTGAAGAACCCAGTAACATCAATTTATTTAACAATATTCCTAATACAAATAACTTCTAGTACACATAGTGTATTATGCACCTAAAGAAATACACCACCTCCAAAATGATGAATGAAATGTAGAGTGCAATTAAAAAATGAACTTTATCTTAAATTATAGTCATTGAATAAAATTAAATAAATAAATAAAAAACACCCCATTTATTAATATAGTCAAAATTAGTGTAAAATGAACAGTTAAAAACATTAATATACACTCAACTTTCAAATCACGTTGCACTGTGTATTTTCTGTATATCTACATCACAAAATCTGTAAAATCTAAATAATGAGCCACCATACCTGTCAAAATCATATTAAAGTTTAGCTGCTCTCAGCTGTAATACTGGATTAATACACACACACACATACACACACACACACACACACACACACACACACACACACACACACACACACACACACACACACACATATCTACAGATAGACAGAGATATAGATAGATATAGATATATGTATCCATTCAACCCTCCCTGGTAGACTAGATGCATTTAGTCTAAGTTGCCAAGATAATTCTCTGTAATCTAAAGTGTGTTCCCAAGATGCTGGGGTATTATCTGTAAAATCCCAAACACAATTTTTTTTGAAATCCATACATGTAAGTGAGTGCTTATATGGAGCTTTTTTTGTTCATCCAAATATCATAACAATGCTAATATATCCAACTTCTATGAAATATCTCAGTTTTACACAAATAAAAATTCATAAATGTTGAGCAAATTGCTAAATATAATATCTCTTAGTGTGACAACTACCATATCAAAAGTGTATTGTATGTTTTCCACCAGAATAATTGATCTCAGTAGTATTGTCCATACATATATATGAGCATTGCTTACAATGCCCACACTTAATTTTTTCATTTCTATCTATTTTACATTCATCCAAGTTTTTATTTCTTTTTCCAATACATTTTTGATATTATTAGTAATTGTAAACAGAAAAAAATGGGAATATCACTAATTCAAGTAGATTAAATGTCACTTGCTTTAAGAATATTCCAATTACTTTTAACATATTTTCATAACTGCATTGTAACCACCATTATATTGAATAACAAAAGCTTTGTCAGAGCAATTTGAAATTTCATTATAAAATTGAAGGTCCTTTCAATTTTCACTGAAAAGACATAGCCCAAGTATGGGTTGAAAATCACCTTTTCATGATATCTTTCATAATTTTCCAGAATAACATCTCTCTAAAAAACTCTTTAATTTAAGACATACCAATTTGAATATTTCATCATCCGAAACTATTCTACATAGCCTAATGTTCTATTACCAATCCCTTTTTTGTTTTATAGGGTGAAGGCTGTTAAAATGTAAATAGCTGTTACAAAAAGTAAGCTTTCTATAAATATGCAATGCAAAATGCCAATTCTTCTTGTAAATGTTCCTGCTAAATCATTAATCTTCTCAGTGCCTACAGTATATGTAAATTTTAAAAACCTAGTTGTGAGGTGTCATAACTCTCACACACACTCCACTACATCTTACCATCAACCTCACTTCCCATCCTACTTATCCATCTCACATGAACACTTTACCTCTAACCCAATAATTTTTTTTCAAACCAAAACTGCTCCCAACCCAACCCCCTCTGTGCTCCCCTCTTAAATGTGGTACCAGAAAATCACTACTCTCACACAACCCAAACTACCCTTGCCCAACACACTGCCTCACTCTTCTACTCTACCATATCTCTCTCTCACTAGCCAGTGACATCCACCCTAACCCCGGACCCATCTCTAACATCAATCTCACCAAACCCTCCAACTCAACCTGCAAACTTCTAAGTCCATTCGCCTTATAATACTTACTGCACAAAGCCTAAAAAACAAAATCCCTAACCTCCATGCCTGGCTCTCCCATAACCACCCCGACATTACCAACGTTTCTGAAACCTGGCTGAAAACCTATATAAAAAATAGCGAAATCCTACCACCAGGTTTCCAAATCATTCGCAACAACAGAGCTCACAAAAGGAGGTGGAGTTGCAGTAATATACCCCGCCTCCCATACCATAACTCCCTACTCCAATAAAATATCAACCTTTGCCAACATTGAAATTATAATAGGTTTACTAAAAATAAACAACCACAAGTCCATATGTATCGCTGTCCTCTATATTCATCCTTGTGATAATATCAAAACTCTTGAAAACATTCTGTCCTGGTTCTCCTACAATATAAAAAATGAAACCTATACACTTGGTGATACCAACATCAACTGGAATACTATTAACTCTGAAGCTCCGTCCCACACAATCAACCTGTACAACTTCTCCCAACTAATACAATATCCAACCAGAACAAATAAAGATGGTACCTCTGGTACCATCATTGACTGGATCCTAACAACTCAACCAAACTTTATCACCAAAGCTGGAAAATTACCTGATCCTCTCAGGTATCACCTGCCAGCATCCATCAACCATCTCCCATCTCCACTGCATAAACAACACCACTACATCCAAACTCGCAACCTCTCCTCTTTAACCTTCTAACTTTCTCGGAATGCTTAAAGCAGACTGACTGGTTCCCTCTAAAAACCCTTCCTTTAGATGATGTCATTTCCTACTTTAACCGGTCATTCCTAACCCTTCTCAATCAGCAGGCCCCACCTCGAACCAAATGCATTAAAACTAATCCCTGCCCATGGTTATCAAAAGATACTAAACTAGCCTTGCACCAAAGGGACAAAAAATGGAGACAATATCAAAAACATTAAAACCCTAACACCCTCCTAGAGTATAAGCAACTACGAAACTCCACAAAAAAAAAATAATAATTAAAGACCGCAAAGCCCACTACTCCAAACTCCAGTCCGTGTACTCAACAAATCCCCAAAATTCTGGGACTCCATCTCATCCATGCTGCATCCTGGCAACAAAGAAAACCCCTGCCCATACCCCAACCTCTCCAACCTTGAAACAGCCAGCCAGTTCAATTCATTCTTCATAGACTGCATAGTTAAACTATCAGCCTCCTTCCCACCCCCTTCTCCACCACCACTCACTCCTTCCCCAGCCACCATCCCAATCATCATCCTTCTGCCTCAAGCCCATCCCCACAAGCACTATAAAAGGACTTCTCCTCAAACTCAAAAGCTGTTGCAATGCACCTGACAACCTTCTACCCACCTTCCTCAAACAATCTGCAGACAGCGTTGCCTATCCCATCTCTATTCTTATAAATAGATCCATACAAGAATCATGCTTCCCTTCCATCTGGCCCCATGCTTACATCATCCCCTACACAAAGGTGGCAAAAATACTGATACCACCAATTTCAGGCCTATTGCCATCCTTTCCCCTCTTTCTAAAACACTAGAGAAAACAATATAAGCACAACTCATGGCACACCTAACACTAAACAATCTCCTCTCCCCTTCCAAACATGGCTTCTGCCCTGATCACAGCACCATGACTGCCCTTCTTTCCTTTCTTGAAACCATAAACCTGGAAAACGACTCAGGCAAGTCCATATCCACACTATTGCTAGATCTGTCAAAGCCCTCTGACACCATCAAACCCACCCTACTTATATCCCACCTCTCCACCCTACACCTCTCTCTCACCACCATCGCCTGGTTTTCCAGCTACATCTCCAACCGCCAACAAGCTGTCCAGTGGAAAACTTCAACCTCCCCCTTCCTTTCCACACCCACAGGTGCCCCACAAGGTTCTATTCTTGGACTCTTCTCTTCAACCTATTCATTAACAGCTTTCACCAATCCTTCCCAGATTCATCTATCATCCAATATCTAGATGACATCATCTACTCAGCCTTATCTACCTCTGAGCTCCTAGCAAAAACCCAACTAGCCTTCTCCAAAACAGAAACTTGGATGCAGTCTAACCATCTGGCACTAAATGCAAATAAAACCAAACTAATGTTTTTTCTCCTACCAAAAACTCCATTGACAAATCCACATTCACCATACAGAGCCAAAAGAACACCCTCTTTGAAATAGTTCCCAACACCAAGCTTCTTGGCATCATTATTGATGAAGAACTAAAATTTGACACCCACATCTGCTCCGCAGTCAAGAAAACCTACCAAAAGTTAGGTCTCCTTTACAGGCACAACTGCTTCCTAAGCCACTCTACCCGTCAAGCTCTTGCATCCACCTTCCTACTCCCCTCCCTTATGTATGGTGCCCCTCTTTTCACCAATCTCCATCTTGGCCTTCAGTCCAAACTTGAATCCTTTTACCACAAAATCTTCAAATTTGCAACCAATTCAAAAAACTCATCCCACCACTGCCACTCTCTCCTCATCCAACTGGTTTTAACTACCCAGCTACCTCAGTTACCTACAACTCACAATTGCCCACAAGCTCATCTTTAAATCTGCCAACTGCCCAGCTCTCGCTACTTCCTTAAAAACCTTACATTCCCAACCGCTCACTCAGATCCAAAAAACAAAATCTCCTTCAGGTCCACAAACCTGTATGACCTCCTGGACATTTACTGCTGTCCCGCTCCTTAGCTAAACAATGGAACTCTCTCCCCACACACCTATGCAATCTACCTAACCACACAAATTTCAAATCTCAGCCCTTGCCCGCTGCATCTTAACCCCCTCCCCCATTCCACCTTGCACTGACTCATCCAACTACCTCTACTATTACTTCATCCCAGCCAAAACAATCCCTTCCCTACCAAAAACAAATTTTCTCTCTAATATCTATTGCACCATACTCGCCAGTCTCAAATATACTATTACCCTCCCCATGCATAATATTTTCCTAACCTACTAATGGCTAGTAGCTATATATTTTGAAATGTTAAACCTACAATTGAGTTTATAACAAAAATATTCACTGTACTGAATTATGTCTTTTCATTTTTGTAACAGTGTGACAAGCCAGTTGCAAATATCATGGAGCTTATCTGTAAATGTTTAATTAGCTGTATGAACTATGTCCTTTTGTAACATGTGAAATGTAACTTACAATTATTATGGAGCTTTTCTCCCCAGGCCTCCACTGAAAACGGGCTCCTCTTGGCTCAGTGGACTTCCCTGGTCATCAAACTTAAATAAATAAATAAATTGTAACAAACAATTATTCATCATATAGATATTTTTAATCCTATCAAGAAAATCTCACAAGTCCTTCAATAAATGGTGTACCCCGGCGAATACAGGTTTGAGCATCCTATCAACATATAAGGATACTGGTAATATTTTGAACTTTGGGTCTCAGTTTTATAATTTAGTTTTGTTTAAAGATACCCAGCACACATTTTCTTAATCCTGAAAGTTAATGTTTTCTGAAAGCTCACATGCTGTTTTTCACATCTGAGGGATAAAGACAGGACAAGAACAGACAGCCAGTTAGTATAAGTAGGAGAACAGCTGTAACTTGTGCCAAATTTAGCAGAGATTACCTTAATTTTAGGTTAGGTAATGCTTGTGGGTGCCACTTTAGACTTGGGACAACTGTTCCCATCAGGAGGGTTAATCTTCATTATTTGAACACGTACATAGTTTTGTGTGATTGATTTAAATTAATAGGTTATGGGAGTGTTATGGGCTGTTTTTTTTTTTTTTTTGAGAGTTTTCACTAAAGCAAATGTTTTATAAAATGTGATATAGGTTCAAATGGAGATGGAAAGAAAGAACTTATGAAACATGAGTAGGTGCATGTAACACAAAAGTAGGAAAAAGACATTTAAAAAACTGAGATTTATAATAGGCGGGTATAATAACAGCTTATCATAACGGCTACATGATTCATATTATTTTGGAATGTGAATGGGCTCACAAAAGGTAAAGACAAAAACGTAAGAGTATTGAATTATATATTAGGAAATGGGGAAAGCAAATAACAATGCTACAAGAGACATATTTGGAAAAAAGTGAGCATGTCAATTTGATAAAGAAAGGATTTCAGGATGGATATTCAGCAGAATATCAGGGACAAAAATAAGGAGACTACTTATACTAATTGCTAGAGGACCTCCAATAGTGAAAGAAGAGTAAAAAAAAGATAATAATGGTAGATTTGTAGTAGAAAGGGGCTATGGGCATGGAAGGAGAATTACGCTGGCAGGTATTTATAAACCACATAAAATTAGTAATAGGGACTGGAACTTGATTTGCAAGTGTAAGACTGCATCTGGGGGGGCCTAAAAGGGAAAAATATAACAAAAGAGGATAGAGTTTTTAGGAAATTTCTGAAAATATTTGTTATGGAATACATGAATTCAGTAGTAGGACCTAAGAGAAAATTTACATATTATTCCCTAAGGTACAACTGGGCTAAAATAGACAGAAATTATATTTCACAGGAACATGTGCATTTAAATGAAAGCTTCGACACATATCCAATAACTATTTCAGATTATGCCCTAATAACAGCTAAGATTAAAATGCAGAGTAATGAAGTAAAAATGAGACACTGGTACTTCCCCCACCTATCTGTTAAAAATTTAATGAATGGTTAATGGAAATTATTCAACAGTTATTAAGGAAGACAAATATTTCTTCAGAAGTTATAGCTAGTGAGTGGGATAAAATGAAAGTGCAGTTAAAAATAGGATAGAAATAAAAGAAACAGGGATATGCTTAAGAGGTAGCAGGAATTATTTGTAGGGGCTGACAAAGATATAGTACTTTAGTACTGTAGTAGAATAAGGGGAAGCAACTATTTTTCAATATTATCTTCAGAGCACAAAAACTTTAAGCTCAACAACTTAGGCAGCAGAAAGAAGAAAGGGTTGTTGCCAGACTTATGGAGCCTATAACAAGAAAAATAACCAGAGATCCTGTAGAGGCATTACAGATATTTTGGAAATTTTATGAAAATTTCTATAAAACAGAGAAATGTGGAAGTCAAGAAAGAGCTCAAATCGAAATACGTATAGAAGACTTAAGTATGCCAAGCTCAACAATTAACAATCTGCAGGAAATTCTCCATGATTATATGGTATTCCTATGGAAGTTTAGAAGCTAAGAAGGAAGAAAGTGATAAAGATCTGAAAGTTTTTTTTTTAACAATATTTTAAAAGGAGAGAAACATCAACATCCTGGAACAAAGCTGTGATGACTGTAATGCCTAAAAACAGTAAAGACCCATCAGACCCAGCTTCATATAGGTTCATTTCAATATTAAACCATGATTATAAAGTGTTTATGTCAACAATAACTAAAAGAATGGTAAACATGTTGCCAAAACTGATAGATGTGGATCAATGTGGTTTTGTGGAGGGGAGACAAACATTTGACAGCATTAGTAGAACAATGATGATCCCGAGGGAAGCAGGCTGTAAGAAAATGCATCTGTTGCTATAGGGTCTTGATGTAGAGAAAGCATTCGACATTCATCTGAGGGGGAAAATGTCATGGGTCAAGTGGGAAAAGTTGATCCTTCCAATAGAATAAGGTGGTGTAGGATTACCTGATTTGAAGGGATATTTCAGAGCTACACAGTTAAGGCTCATATACATAGCAGAAGCAGAAGCCTATAATTCAAAATGGAAATGGATGATGATGAAGCAGGGGGATAATTCAAGAAATAAGGAGAGAGTGGGATTTTGGGTGCAGATACTTAAGGAGAATAACAACAGCCATACAGAATATCATATCCATAAAGTAGCAGAAAGTATTCTAAGAACTAAACCAACACGAGAGTGGAGAAAGGAGATTTTACTGATAAATTACTACAATTAGGGGTACAGGAATAGGTAAGAGGGGGATTGAATTTACTGGAGAAAACTGATAGAGGCACCAAGGTATAACCGGGAAGGAGAAGTAACAGGATGGGAAGAGGCCAAGAAGACATTTGGACTACAGGCTATAGACTGCCTTCACTATTAGGGATTGATATCAGAGTATATGCAATGAAAAAGCGATAGAGAAATCTGGTAGAGTTTTTAGTTGAATCTAGAACGGCAAATGCTGTTAAAAACAGATAATGAGTAGGGCATATACAGTACTGTATGATGACTCTAGGAACCAAGACAGACTGGATAAGCAATTCAGAAGGAAACAATGGGCGGACATATGCATGCCTCCCAAAATATGCCAAAGTCTAGAAGATTTAGGATTTTTGCTTGGAAGTATTTGCATAGGTATTTTATACTTCAAACAGACTCCAAAATATTTTTTTCTCAGGTAGAAAGCTAATGTTTGAGGTGTGATGGGAAAGAAAGAGGTAACTGGGAAGATATGTTTTGGGAGTGTAATGAGTCACTAGATATTAAAATTCCCTACAGAGTACTCTGTTAGAAATGCTGGGTGAGCAAATTGGTATAATTAAGGAAATTCATTTTTTTTAGCTGGGATACAGGATCTGTATTCCCTAGATATAGTAAAGCCTTGTTAAGTTTAATTCTACTGACTGCCAAAAAAATCAATTACTAGAAAAGTCTAAATCAATTATATTTGAAGTATTGGATATTGTAATAGAAACACAAGGACTAGAAGTGTGATCTTTAGAAAAGGGTAGGAGCAAATTATATAGAAAACAATAAATGGAAATTTTGGGAACAATACATGCAGAGTAATGTTTTTGTAGAAGGAGGTTTGAGGTTTAAGAGAAGCCAGGTGTGATGCCCGTGCCCTGGCCCAGCAATCAAGGAGCCTCGATCCTCACCACTAACACCAGAGAGGGAGTCTTATATAAGAGGAAAGGATAACACAGTAAAGTAAAATTTCTCTTAAGTGCACACAGAGATCAAAGTCAGTCTGGGGCTGGTTGCTCCCTTGCTCCTCAGGTCCCCAATAAGACTTCCCATTGGCACAGCTATAGGGTCCAAATCTCAGCCTAGCTGGCAAGCTAACCTCCAGTACCCTCTCTGTCCAATCAGTGCTTCGTGTCCCTGCCCAAGTAGCAGACACATACACACACTTTGAGATAAGTATTTATACAACTTTACAGACACTCCTGGGAAAGGCTGACACAGATTCTCCAGCTGTGCCCCTATACCCAGACTATACAGTAGTAATTCCTGCCACCACCAGCTAATAATCATCGGCTACTAAAAGGCCCTTAAAAGGGTGTCAAATTATTACTGTGCAATATTATTATTATCCAATAGTAGTGTAACTAAGCAATCAAGGCTTATTGGAAAGGCTTAGTCCACGATCACTTGTAAGCATGCAATGTACTCTAGAGCTTAATTTATCTCTACATAAACCAGCCACAGTTGAAAAGGATTTAAAAATATTTAATAATAAATACTAAAAACACAAGATAATACTACTACACCATAGTGCTATTCAAGAGTTCAGAGATCACACAGAAACTTAAAATAATTCAGTAGTACAGTTCTGACACAACAGGAAAAACACTTAGTCTAATCTTTACAGTCCTATCTATTTCTACAAGAAAACACACTTCTAAGATAACTTATTTAAGACAACAGGCAGTGCTGTAGGTTGGATATCAAGACAAAAATGCTTCATAATCTCTGGTTCTCACTGTTTAAATTGAAACTGTAGTTCTGCTAAACATTACATCATCTTTTACACCTTCCTGGTTCCCAGGCCACTCAGAAACTGCATTTACATTATTTTACACTTAGAGCAATAAAGGACATTCCACATGTAAATTCTGGTCATTAACTTTAGCCTTAAAACAATAGGCAGGAAGCCTTCATCTAGCCGGACTGGAGCCGAATTGTAAATCATCAAAGGCAGTGATGAAATAATTTTAATTTCGAAAGAAAGATTTGAAATTCTTGACTTAGTTTTCCTTACAGCAGATGGCAATGTTGCCACATTGTTGAAACAGCATTTCTTTACATTTAAGACACAAGCCTGTATTTTACATTTATATTTACAAATGCCAGAATTATGTATCAAATTCTATTTGGCTAGGCTGGCAGCCTTCACCCATCTCTACCCAATCTTCACACCAGGAATTGATCAATTTAAGTAATGTAGGACTGATGATAATTCTACAAAAGAATATATGTGCTGTATAATGTTTGTAACTGGAGATATGTTAATATGGTTTGTTTTCTGTTATATAAATGTATGTTTGCATATGTTTTGAGTGATAATTCAGTAATCATGTTAAAATATTGGGGAAGTTCTATTTAGCCCACATTTATTTAACAATGTTAAGGACAATGTAATTTCATAAAAAAAATAGAAGTTTGATACTGTGATATCAGCTTATAAAGTGCTAACTGAGAAATAATATAAAATGACAGCCCCTTGTTGATGTAAGTCCACATGCATTTCAAGAGGCTAGATCAACTCTGACTAGCATGATACACTTCTGTGAGTTGATCTTCATGCCTCTAGATATGGAATTGTTATAAACTTTAGTGTTTCTTGACCTAAGACATCTGACATGCTGCCTCATACTGCCATAAGAAACATCCTACAAGCAATCAATGTTAATTCACAAATACTTTATTGGATAGAAAAGTGGATCATTGGCCAATAACAAAGGGTAACTGTCCCAGGTCATTTAGGTGGTCCTGTACTTCTTCAAGAGTACCACAGGTCCTCTGTGTGACACTATTCTACCTAACTACATATTTTCTCCATTATTCCAAATTTAATGGTTGGTTGGTGTCCGAACAGGTTGATGGCTGTAGGTAGGGCATTACAAGAAGTATTTGAGCAACCTATCTGTCCCTGGAGGAGTGGTTTTCAGCTCAGAATTTGTAGTTTATTGGCCATTTTGGGCTAATTTCTATCCCTTTCATCTTTCTGCTACAAAAACCCGCATTTGTGTGTTTTGCACACAGTGCAGCACCGGTTAGCTGGGGTTAACCATCCCTGGCTCCACAAAGTCTGCTCTTCAGTTTTTCCCTTATAACTTGTTAGTCTTTCAGGCTAAAGCACTCAGACCTGCACCTTTCAGCCTAGCACTTGTTCTAAACCTACTGCAGCACTAGATAACCCCCAGCACTCAACCCCCGCATCTGCCAAGGAGGGAATAGTCTTTATACTTTCCTGTAGTGCCTTTTTTTAGGCAAGGTTCAAATGACAAATTTACCACCGTAACAGGTACAAGCAAGCAAACTCTGAGGGTAATGCTACTCAATGCTAGAAGTCTAAACCTCAAAATGCACTCACTCGAGGCACTCCTTAAAATGGAGAACATTGACATCTGTGCAGTGACAGAGACCTTGTTCAAAGCTCCAGAGAGCACTCCTGCATTACCAGGCTATAATTCATACCACACCTTTCGGCCACCAAACGCAGACCGAAACACTAAAGGTGGAGGCGTGTCCATATTCATTAAGGATATCCACACCTCCAAGCTAGTTGCTCAGCATAATGCATCCGAGATTATCCAAGTTTAACTAACTATGGGCAAAACTGCAATCCAGATTGTAGCTTGCTACAGACCCCTCACCATGCCCCAGGGTTCCCACTCCTCTTTTCTTGATACACTGGAAAATATTAAGGCACAAACCAACACTCTAATAATGGGTGATTTCAACTACCCTACCATTAACTGGGAAAACTACTCATGTAGCCAAAAACACGGTAGTCACTACCATGTTTTTGGCTACTTTTGGATGAACAGTGACTTAGTGTATCTTCGTGGTGAAAACTACTCATGTACCAGCTCTTTTGCTCAACGTTTTCTGGAAATCATCAAGTCCAACACTTTGGATCAACTTATCCACATCCCCACCAGAGGCAGCAATATCCTAGACCTGATCATCACCAACATGGGTGAACGGTGTTCCACACCAGAGGTCAGCTCCTCGTTGGTCAGATCCGACCACAAGCTAATCACCCTAGACATCCACATCCCGCTCCCACCCCCCATTAGGAAACCAACCGCAAAAAATTTCTCCTAAGCCAACTTCATGCTTCTTAAGACAGAAGTGGCAAACTTCATGACACCCATGCAGATGGACAATAGAGGTACGACTGCTGAATCCTACACAAATGCACTTTATAAGCACTTACACGAGTGCATGGATCGTGCTATCCCTAACAGAACCAAGATGCTATCCTCCAAGAAAGGAAGCCAATCTGGTGGTCTTCTGTCATAAACAAACTCTACAACAGAAGAAAGAAACTGTTGCAAAAAAGAGTAAAATCCCATGATTGGAGGAACTCCCTGGTCAGCCTCAGTAAGAAGCTGAGATCCCTCATAAAATCCTCCAAAGCTAGTTATGAAAACAAAATTGCCACTGATTCTAAAGACAACCGCAAAGCATTCTATAGCTATGTTAAAAATCTCAATGGCAACACTCAGATCTGCTCTGAGTTACAGCACAATGATACTAAATATACAGAACCAACTGATATTGCCAACATCCTGGCAGATAGGTTCAGTGCTAACTTTACCCCCCTCTCACCCCCTAAAGGGACCATCTTTAAACCGGAAGAATGAAAAGTTCCTGTAATCACGGCTGCACAGGTAAAAACTTCACTCTCCAAAGCCAAAAACACAGCATCCATGGGACCTGACAACATCCCAGGCTGTCTTCTACATGAACTACAGAATGAACTGGCACCCCACCTAAGTACCATGTTCAATCATAGCCTTACCTCAGGCTTTGTGCCCATTGAATGACGCTTCATGACAGTTATCCCACTCCACAAAGGGGGGGGGCCACAACAGACCCTGGGAACTACCGCCCCATTAGCCTGACGAGCCTCGTCTGCAAGGCCATGGAACGTATCATCATGGAACTCATAAACAAAGACATTGGAGATCTCCAAACCCTGGACCCCACACAGTTTGGGTTTGTAAAAGGCAGATCATGTCTCCTAAACCTGATAGACTTCTTTGAAGTAGTCACCAAGGCCATGGATGAGGGTAAGATGGTTCACACAGCCTATCTAGATCTCGCCAAGGCGTTCAACACCATCCCCCACTCTGGAATTATAGATAAACTCACTAAACTAGGTATAAATCCCTATGTCACAAGATGGTTTGCCAACTGGCTTACTGAAAGAACCCACACTGTGAAAGTAGCAGACTTCAAATCAGCCTTCAGACCAGTGATAAGTGGAGTACCACAGGGTTCATTCCTGGGTCCTCTCCTGTTTGTTATCTACTTCTCTGAAGTACAGGCTAACACAGAAGGTCTTTGGCTAACTAAATTCGCAGATGACTGCAAACCATAACTGAAACTCCTAACGATGTGGACATCCTACAAAAGGGCCTCACTGAGACAGATGCCTGGTGTCAAAGACATGGTCTCAAGCTCAATGCCAAAAAGTGCATTGTCATCCCCTTTGGTAAAAATTCTGTACTCATGAACTACCACATAGGCGGTAGTCTACTTAACACCAAAAGTGTGATAAGAGACCTTAGGACACAGGTGGACAGTAGTCTCTCCTTTGATAATCACATCACCAAAGTGGTCAGGAAGTCCTTCTACGTGGCACAGCTCATCACAAAAGGTTTCTCATCCAGAAAAAAAGAGGTCATTGTTCCCCTCTACTCATCACTCATTAGACCCATTATAGAGTACAACGCCCCTTTTGGTATGTACCTCACAAGACATCTACAACAACTGGAAAGGCCACAAAAATACCTCACAAAGAGGATTACTGGCCTCAAACAGATGCCTTACGCAGACAGTCTCAAAAAACTCCAGCTTTACTCCGTCGCATATCGCCTACTCAGACGCAATCTCTGCCGAACATATAAAGCTATGTCAAACCCAGAGCTTTTGGACATGCTCCACTTAAAGAAATCCCAATCCCTCCAAGCTACATGCTCTAGGGACCTAAACCTTGTCACCACAATAAACAGAACATGCTGGAGGGATAGATTCCTGTTCCAGAGACTTCCCATACTCTGGAACAGACTACCTATCTTTGTCAAACAGAGCTCCTCATTAGCACTCTTCAAGAAAAATCTTGATGATTGGATGGGTAATAGGAAATTCACCCCGGGGATCACTTCTGTGGTTCTGCTTGACAGGGGCACAGGAAAATAATTTTCTTGGGTGGCGAAAGCCAGGGTACATTTTTGGCTAGGCTTGTATAGGCCCTAGGGCCAATAGTCTAGTAACTACCTATGAACCTATGAACCTACTTATTCAAGCATGTCGAAGAGATAGCTCCTGGTGTACTCTTCAGCCTATCTGATGAGCCTAGGCATTTGAGGCAATGCTACAACTGCCTCATGTAGACAGACAACCCTCTCCTCCTACAACCAAACATTAACACTTGCGAGAGATGCACTTATACAGCCAATCTAGAGGCAAAGCTCTCTCCAGCCAGGACTGGAACAGACAGTCAAGAGGAGAAGGTAACAACTCGTAACACCCCACTCACTACACATAGACCAACTAAATCAACACCTCCAAAACCCACACATAAAACACCAAGACATATATGGAGGCTCTGATTAAAAATCTAAACCTGCCTAGGCAAAAGAGACATCCAAAGCAGACACATAAGCAACCTCCTCCCACCAACACACCCCAAACAACACATAGCTCACAAACTCGGTGTGCCACACAACCATGGCCCATAAAGTAAAACAACATACCCAACACACTAGTGATAGGTGACTCTATAGTCAGGCACACCGATGTTCCACTCACCAGGCTGGACAAAGAGAAGGTTACTGTCAGTTGCCTGTCAGGTGCCAGAATCCACCACATAACGCATGCACTCAGGTCACTACAAGGAAAGTACAAATATAACTCTGTCATAGTCCATGTTGGTGTAAATGACCTGAGACATATCTCCCTGGACTACATGAAAAGAGACATGGAAGAGCTCTCCGATCTTGTAGCCCAGGCCAGTATGATCCTAGCCCTGAGTAGCATCCTGCCTTCACCAAAAATGATACCACAGTACAATGACAAAATGATCAACTTCAACAATTGGCTAAGCTTCTGGTGCCATTCAAAGGGGACCCAGTATCTGTCTGCCTGGGATGATATGCTTGACAGGCCACAATGCTTCGCCAGAGATGGCCTGCACCTGTCACCCCTGGGATTCAGGATATTGACCAAGGCTCTTGCTGACCCTATAGTGCCTTTTTTAGGCAAAGCTCAAAAAAGCAAACCCACCATCATAAGAACTACAGGCAACAGAAAACTGAGGGCAATGTTACTCAACACTAGGAGTCTAAACCTCAAAATGCACTCCTCAAAATGGAGAACATCGATATCTATGCAGTGACTGAGACCTGGTTCAAGGTTCCCAAGAGCAACCCAGCATTACCAGGCTATAATTCATACCACACCTTTCGGCCACAAAACCCGGACCGAAACATGAAGGGCAGAGGTGTGTCCGTATTCATCAAGGACATCCACACCTCCAGGCTAGTTGCAAAACACGATGCCTCTGAAATCATCCAAGTGCAACTAACCTAAGGCAAAAATGCATTCCAAATTGTAGCTTGTTATATTTCCCACAACATGACCCAGGACGCTCACTCCTGGGGACATTGGAAAAAAATGAGGGTCCAACCAAATACCATAATAATGGGAAATTTCAACTACCCTAACATAAGCTGGGAAAACTACTGTTGTACTAACCCCCTTGCTCAACGATTCCTGGAATTTATAAACTCTAACGCCCTGGATCAACCTGTCGACACCCAACCACAGGCAACAATATTCTGGACCTGGTCATTACCAACATGGGTGATCGGTGGTCAATGCTCAAGATAAACTCCTCACTTGTTAGACCAGACCATAAACTAATCACCCTAGATATCCACATCCCAACCCCACCCCCACATAAAGAAACCATTGTAAATAATTTTCCAAAGTGAACTTCACGCTACTCAAAACTGAGGTGACTAACTTCATGACGCCCCTGCAAATGAATAATAGACTCAATACAGTCATGACTGCTGAATCTTACACAAATGCACTCTACAAGCACCTGCATGAGTGCATGGATCGTGCTATCCCTAATAAAACCAAGATGCAATCCTCCAAAAAAGGAAGCTGATCTGGTGGCCCCCTGCCATTAACAAACTCTACAACAGAAGGAAGAAACTGTTGCAAAAGAGAGTAAAAACCCAGGTATGGAGGAACTCACTGACGGGCCTCAGTAAGAAACTAAGATCTCTCATAAAATTCTCCAAAACTAATTTTTAAAGAAAAATTGCCACGGATTCCAAAGACAACCACAAGGCATCCTTTAGCTATGTCAAGAATCTCCATAGCAACACCCAGATCTGCACTGAGCTACAACAGATCAGCACAAAATATACAGAGCCAACTGATATTGCCAACATACTGCAGTATGGTGGTAATAGATCTATTTTCAACATATGCATGCTGATATATGGTTTCAAGTCGCAACCTATCCAGTTCTGACAATAACTTATCCAGTATTACCTTCTCCTTTATTTTTCCACAACATGAAAGTAGACTTAAGGGTCTACATGATTCTGGGTTTGTTCTACCCCCCTTTCACTTAAAGACAGGTTTAATAAGTGCATGACTCCAATTTTGAGGAATCTCCCCATATTTATATGACCTAGTGAATAATAGATGTAATGGCAGTGTAAGTTCTTGCTTAAGTGTTCTCAGGTCATTGTTACTTATTCCGTCTCCTCCCTGCACTTTGTTTGGATCCAGTTTGCACAGTTCTTTTTCAATATAATCTAATTTGATTCCAGTATCTGGGGTTACCTGGATGTCACTAGGACAACTTATCATCCCTTTTGTGAAGCCAAACTGTTTTGCATAGGATTTTGTAAATATATCTATAATCTGTTGTGTTTGTGAATAAATTTTAGAATCTGCACACAGTTTATCAATTTGCATATCTTTACTTCTTTCACATCTTATGTATCTATAAAAAGGTTTCCTATTATGCTCAATATCTTTATATACATTTTCTTCAAATTTTGCTTGATCTTGTCTAACACTATGCTTAATCTGTTTGTCCAGCTCATTTACTTCGGGGTCTATATTATATCATCGAACGCTGATTGATCGACCTGATTTAAGCGTAAGCTTACAATCTCGAACTGTCAGATCAGCGATTTTTTTCCCAGGGAAAAAAAATCGCTGATCCAAAACACATACACACAACACAAGCACACCAAACAAACAGAAATCCACACACATATACCTAAAAATCTGATACCTAACCCTACACTAAACTATGCACACACCACTAGCTACCCACTTACCTTAACCCAAACCCTAACCCTAAGGTCCGTCACTATCGCACACTCACCTCACCCACTCCCTAACCCTAACTCACTTAAATCCGCCCTAACCCTCATGTCCACTCAATCACACGCACACCTAACCCGAGCCCTAACCCTAACTCACCTAAATCACCCTAACACTCACATCCACACAATCGCACACTTACCTGAATCTGACCGATAACTTTCCACCATAACACTCAAAATACCGAAGCAACAGAAATGGACAACCAAATTCTTTCCCTAGGAAAAAATTTGAGTTTCTGCTGCTTCGATATTTTGCAGTTTCATGAAAATAAGTTCGATCAATCAGCGTTCGCTTTTATAAGCGTTCGAGGATATAATATAGACCCTTATTTCAGTTTTCAAAGTTGTAGTTCGCCCTCTCTTCCATTTCTTATATTTTTTGTCTCTCACCTTAACCAAGTATCTTGTGCTTATGGAAAATATAGCCTCCTGATGTTACGTGCCTAGATCCTGATGTTAAACATTTTTTTGACTTTTTGCACTCAAACAATTTCTCTTTCAAAACTTTCCACATTCCATCTGCAGTTTTTCCACTGAACACCTCACTCCAGATATTTTTATATATTAACTGTTTTGCTTCCCTATAATCTGCATTTAACCTTCTGTGCATTGGCTTAGATTTCAGTTTGGCAGAATTATCTAGCAACAAATTAACCTTTATGACCCCATGATCACTGCACATCAGTGGCGGTAAAACTTGACTTGAAGTTACAGTAATTTCTTTGGGAACACAAACAATATCTAGTATATTCCGTCCCCTGGTAGGTTTTTTACAATCTGAAATATTTGTTGTTCCTGAATATACTCTGTGAATAATTTCTTTACTAACATTGTTGAATCAATATTATTCCAGTCTGTCTCTGGTAAATTTAAGTCCCCAGCTAATATTATTCTTCCCTCCTGTGTTTCATGTAAGAAATGTATGAATTCCTCGGGTCTATTTCACGATGTCGAAAGCCGACAATATCGAAGCTGATATTGTCGGCACCACAACATTGAAAGCGCAGAACATCGTGCAGGTAAATGGAAATCTCCATATGGGGGAGATTTCCATTTACCTCAAAGTAGTGCGGTCTCGGAGTTGGAATATTTAAGTAGGGGGGGTGTGGGGGGATGCAGCTAACTACGCTAGTTAGTTTTTATTTTGTTTTTTTTTTTAAAACGTTATTTGATGTTTTACTACATCGATCACGAGAGGTCGACCTTTCGTGATTCGATGTAGTAAGATTTCGATAATGTGATATAGATGCAAATTCCTCTAGGTCATCTGCACTTGACTTTGGTGGTCTGTACACTCCAACAATTGTTATATGTTCCAGGTTTGTCTTTATTGTCACAGTTACACAGTCTATAGTATTGGTGTTATCATTGAACATGTAATAATCACAAGTCTCATAGCTATCTTTAACCCCTATCATAACACCTCCACTTGATTTTTTGTTAGAATGTCTGTTACAGTAAAAACATTTACACCCTGACAGAACTGGTTTCCAGTCATTGTTATTTAACCATGTTTCACAAACTATAACATCATCAATCTTGTGGGAACGTAGCAAATTTTCTAATAAAAAAAAACATGAACATGCATCAAATGTTGCTATCTGTGAACTGTTACATTTTTGACCTGACATGTAGATATTGGAGCATTTCTAACAAAGCTGGGTCAGACATGGCTTTGTAAGTCAAGCAGAGATCATCTCTTAGTAGACAATATGAGATAGAGAATAGCTGGAGTTTTTTGAGTCTGTCTGTGCAGGACATGTGTTTAATGCCTAGAATCCTCTTCATGAGGTACTTATGTGGCCTTTCCAGCTGTTGCTTGTGTCTAGTGAGATACATGCCAAATGGGGCATTATACTCGATGATTGGGCTAATAAGGGTAGAGTAGAGAGAGATGATGACCTCTTTCTTCCTGGATGCAAAACCCTTGGTAATGAGATGTGCCCACATAGAAGACTTTCTGATCACAGTGGCAATGTGGTGGTCGAAGGAGAGGTTGTTGTCAACCTGTGTCCCTAGATCTCTTATAACACCTTCAGTGTTCAGTGGGCTCCCATTAGTGTGGTAATTAGTGGGAATTGAGTTTTTCCCAAAGGGGATGATGGCGCATTTTTTGGCATTAAGCTTAAGCCATGGTTTCGACAACAGTCATTGGTCTCAGTGAGGCCTTTCTGTAGGATGTCTACATCACTTAGAGAGTTAATAATGGCTCCCAGCTTGCAGTCATGCGCGAACTTGGTCAGCCAGAGTCCCTCCATGTTGGCCTGGACTTCTGAGAAGTAGATACCAAACAGGAGAGGACCCAGGACTGACACCTGTGGGACTCCACTTGTGACTGCTCAGCAGTCTGACTTGGAGTCTGCTACTTTCACACTGTGAATTCTATCTGTGAGCCAGTTTGCAATCCACTTAGTGATATAGGAGTTGATGCCTAGTTTTGTGAGTGAGTTTATCAATAATTCCTGAGTGGGGAATGATATCAAAGGCCTTGGCAAGATTGAGGTAGGCTGTATGGACTCCTTGCCCTCAGCCACTGCTCTGGTGACTGACTCAAAGAAGTCAACCAGGTTGAGCAGGCATGATCTACCTTTCACAAAACCAAATTGCATGGGATCTAGAGTTTGGAGATTCCCTATATTCTTGTTAATTATGTCCATGATGATGTGCTCCATAGCCTTACATATCAGACTCATCAGGCTAATGGGGCAATAATTCCCAGGGTCTGTAATCGCTCCCCCTTTATGGAGAGGGATGACAGTAGCAGTGCACCATTCAGTAAGGACAAACCCTGATGTGATTGAATAGGGCACACAGATGTGGTGCCAGTTCACTTTGTAGTTCACATAGAATACATCCAGGGATATTGTCAGGTCCCATGAAAGCTGTTTTCTTGGCCTTTAACCTGTGCTGCAGTAATGCTGGGTGCCTGGCATTCCTCAGGTATTGTAATTGGTCCTTTAGGGGGGAGAGAGGGGTAACAGTTGGCACTGAATCTGTCTGCCATGCAAACAGTATAATGTTGACCGAGGGCTCTGGGTACAGTTCTTGACCACCTTATTCCATGGTAAAGCTGTACAGGCTGCTTCTAAATTGTCTGATATTGACATGACTATGTCTGGACTATAACTATGAATAAACCAAATAAAGAAATGTTTATTAGAGTGTTTTAAGTTAACAACTAAAGCTTATAGAAAAAAGTTTCATGAGCATAGATACAAGTCAGATGAAAGTGTGTGTGATTACATTGCTGAGCTAAGCACTTATTTTCATAGGTGGGTGAGTGGGTGTCAGCTCACCACTTTTGAAGGGTTGGCAGACCTTTGGTGAGGAAACAAGCCCTTAGCACTTCACCTGAGGACATGAGAATCTGGCTGGCAAATAGAGAATGCAACACTGCAGATGACCTGGGGAAAAAAGGAGACCTATACCTACTAAGCAGGACATCACTGCACAGGAAAGGGATACCCACTGCTGCACATGGGTATAAAGGAACCCATGGTGGGCAGCCTAAACTGCCCCAACAGAGTCTGCCAGTAACAGGGGAAGCCACTAGTTCAGGTACATGGCCAGGATCAAGCGTTAAATGTTTTAAATGTAACCAGTGGGGCCATGCAGCATATAATTGTCCACAGAGGCAAGGTGGGGAACAAAATATGGGGGAGCCAGCAAGTGGGAATAACAGAATGCCAACGGTAAGTTGTCTGGAGCAACAAGGGTACCAAACTACTACAAGAGGTTATATCCTATTTTAGTAGATGTGAAACAGGCCACTGCTAAGAGAGACACAAACTCTGACCTAACCATTGTGAAGTTTGCAATGGTTAAAGAGGAGCACTACTTGCTTGGGCAGTCTACTCCAGTAAGAGCTTTAGGAGGTACTCAATTCCAAATACCTTTGGCTAGGGATTCCCTTGACTGGGAGGGTGGAAAAGAAAGCAAGCAAGTAGGTATGTTTGATGATATCCCTACAGATGTCCTGATAAGGCATGATTTTGATAATGCAGTACCTTGTGTGCACGCAGTTATATGCAGTCAGATTTGGAGATAGGCATGTGGGTCTGATAGCCTGGGGGATGACCCAGACAGACTGCACACTTATAGCCAGGACTGGTGAGGTGGTTACTTCAGATAGAGAGCTATTCTGTAGCAGTAAGTCTGAAAGTGAGCCACAGCTTCTGGTGGGTATTGATGTTCCCTTGGACAGAGTGACTGCAAGGGCAGAAGTAAGTAGTAGTACCCAGGCTGATAGTGAGGCACTGCTGTTAGAGGATACCAGGGTTCCTGTGGAAGGGCAGCTGGGAAGGGTTACAAAGAGAGAACTGAGACAGGCTCAGCTATCAGACCCTACATTACTTACAAAGCTATTTTAAAGAAGAGACCACTTTTTTGATGAAAACGTTTTTCATATGTGTTTATACTTTAAGTATTAGTTTTTAATATATGCATTTTTATTATAAATATATTTTTAATACTTTTAATAAAGTTTCATGTGTATTTTCAATACATTATTATGTATGCTTTTATATTTGTACCACTTTCTTTAAGGAAATGTGTGTATGTGGTTTTAAGTAAAAATATCATGTGATCAGTCACTGGCTGTTTTGCAGCACTTCTAGAGTATAAAATGATGCTTAAATGAAACATTGCTACTCCTGACGAAGTGGGGTACACACCTATGAAAGCGCTAGTATTGTTCTGTGTTTGGATGTCATCTGTTCTGGAATAACCAAAGGAAATGAGTGAAGCAACTCGAACCACAACCAATAATCCACAAAAGGAGTTGCAAAAGAGACGAACCAACCACGAAATAAGTCCAACAAATGAATTTATTCAGGTACAGCGTGAAACAAGGATTAACGCTCTTCTAAAATCATACAATGCGTTTTCGTCCCAATGATTAGGACTTCATCAGATACACATCTAACAAACAAGTTTACCTTATATATCAATTTAATTATTAATTAGCCTATGAAAACAGACTCAATTTATTCGAACTACCAAATCATTCTTATTACCTTCATGAATATTCATTAGTATAATGAATATGTATTTCTTAAAAACATTTCATTTAATTAAACTTCTTAAAAATATTAATGTGTGGATTATAGAAACATATAAACATTCAATCTATTAGAATATATTTAAAAGCAAAATGTAAAATGTTAAAATAATGCCATATTATTATCACGAACTGATGTTAATTTAATGGATATGTATATAAAACCCCCTCTAGTGTACAAAACTGGCAATTACATTAACCAGTGCTTAATAATTCCTAAAATACACACATATAACAGTCTGTGTATAAACATTTAATACATCTGATAACAACCTAATACTGGTGATGTCACGAAAATACGAATGATAAATGTAAAAATATATATATGTATAAATAAATAAATAAATATATATAAATATATATATATATAATATATAAATATAAATGAAATAAATATATAAATACATAAATATATAAATATATAAATAATTTCAAATCTTATTGTACTTTAACTTTAATAAGGGTCCAATGGAAATGGTTCTGGAATAAACTACTTTCAAACTGTAATCTGCAGCCTGCTCCTGGTCCTTCTTTGGTTTGTTTACATAATAACTTGTATTCGTTCAGGGCCAAATTAGTGTACCCATCATTTTTTGATTTCTTAAAATATTCTCTTATATCTAACTCACAAGTTTTTTTCAAATAGACCAACCATTTGATTGGTTGGGGGATTAAATTTACTGGGTTTAACCAAACCACTTTGTTCATAATTGATCCCTTTGTTAGGAAACCACATCCTAATATTCATTTTGCATGCAAATAGTTTCAAATCAATTAGCATTGTTGATAATGTCCCCTTTCTACATGGCACAAATGTAAAACCTTTTGATAACAAATTTTCATGCCCAGCGTTCAATTTCATCTTTGAATAATTGCATACTTTATAATCACCGAAAGTGTTAGTAAATATTTCTGGATTTCTCAAAACATTAAAATTAAACATTTTTTGAGTTTCTTCAGAAATCTCATTTGATGTCACACTTTCATTATTAATCATATCCTCAGATGCTGGGCTTGTGCCCCCAAAAAGTAAACCACCTGGCTGATCTACCATACTTTGTGTCTGTAAAAACTCTACTTTGTTATTAAATTGACTGCTCCCTCCCCATTTTTATTTTGATCCATATTTTACAAAATCGCATCATTACCCAAACAATCGTTTTCCGTTTCAACCCCAGCAGTTGTTGAATACATTGTGCTGTTAAATAATGAAGGCCCTGCTCCTTCATCTAACTGAATACCCCCACCCCTGTTTTTGTTTGAATCGATATTGGACAAAATCACTTCATTCCGCAACCATTCACTTCCCACTTCAAACATTTTGGATGTTGAGTAAACACTTAACTCCAATAAACTTTCAATTGAAATTATAGAACTGTTTGAATCATAATTTAACACACAATTACTACTACTTCCAATAACTGATGAATTAATTACATTTAAGTGCTCAAAGGTTGCACACACATTGGGTTCTAAATTCTCATTAATAACCCGTTGATTAATTGTTTCAGTATTACAGTCAAACTTATTTTTTGTCCAATTCAAACAAGTATTAATGCCAGTTGATATACCCATCGCCGCACACTTAGTTCCCCTCAAAGGCACACTAGCAGTCATGTTATACAAGCTTTTATTGTAAGCATCTTTGATATTCAAGCTTGTTGACTCATCAAGCCTGTCCTTTCATAACCCAGTTAGCTGACCTGCATGAGACTGAAAAACATTACTTACTTGAGGGGAACTGTGTGTAAATTCTATCATCACCGCGTCATTGCATATCTGTTGTACACCTTCATTGGATAATTCCAAATTTTGGGTCGCGCTCCCTGCTGCACATACTGTCTCTCTCCTTCTCTTGTTAGTTTGTAGGCATCTTGCCCTTTGCTGTGCAGCCTCTCCGACCGCCTGGGTCCCTTGTCTAAAGGGTCTGATGACTGCCAACCATAATTTAAATTCTCTTCCCCCGACGCCATTTTGTCATCACGATCTACTTTCTCATTGACCGAACTCCCCTGGTTGCCTCTGTAACCCCGGTTACCTCTGGAAAGTGGATAAACACTCTCGGCTGCATATTCCATCATGTCTCTTTTTATTTTATTCAACTTTATTGTAAAGATGGCCTTACAACTGTTTTCTACATTATCCAAAATGTTGCCATAGTTTGTGATATACTGGTCAAATAACAGATCATTAACTATATATATGTTATATATTGCTCAATTTTTATGACATTATATTTGACCATGATTTCCATTAGGGCAATACCTGTACTGTCAAACAGTTTATGCACATCACTGAGCATGTCTGTAGTATTATCGGACACCGCCACATTTTCAGTCCCTTTGGCATCTGCCCCAACTCTATGTTGCTAAGCAGATATGTATTTTCTAGCTGTATTTTCTTCAGATTAAATAATTTACTTTCAAATGCTTTTAATCTTTCAGAAAGAGACATATTGCCAAGATGTTTGCCTTTTTCATTTACCTCATTGGCAGCTTGGAAACTGAATTTATTACATTTCCATCGTTCTGTATAGTTAGCCCCTGTTTTACACTCAAGGGTTTTGGACCCATTGTTTGTACTATTGACAGTATTCGTAGTTGCATTATTGCTATCAGATAATGAGCTGTCCCCTTTCTGGGTGGGTTGAGTAAGCGGAACCACCAAACTTCCAAATAATTGATTCATTTGGCCAGTTTGGTGCTGTTTGTTAGCTAAAGATTTAATTTGAGCAGTGTGTTCCAACAACTGCTGATTTCTTTGCTGCAAAAGTTCTATAATATTGGTAGTGGAATCCATGTTCTCCATGCAGAAAAACACACAAGACCAACTTGGAACCAAACCAAAAAATTCTAAGAAAAAAGCACCTGGAGAACAGTAACCAATCCACATTCCATTATGAAAGTAGAATGTCCACAAATTTATAACAGCAAACCAGTCCACGCTTTATTGTAAAAGTAGATTATCCACAAAGTTGTTGACCTAGGTTTCATCCCCACATCAGGACTTCATCAGATGAATTAAAAACTTACATACATTCCTTTTTATATGTATCCACCCAGTACAACAATTAATTTCCCACCAAATTATGTAAAGCAACATGACCATATTCTCTCAAAACTAAATAAAATGCATTCAACATGTTATTTGTATAAAAAAAAACTGGTGTAGCGATGGGGGCCACTTGTGCCCCCATTTATGCCAATTACATAATGTCCTTTTGGGAACAGGAATATGTATTTTAAAGTGCCCATAACAAGTACATTAAACAATACACATGTTTCCTGGACGATATTTTTATCGTCTGGGAATGAAATTGTGAACAGTTGAAGGCATTTTTGAATTACATCAATAGCACAGTGGATTTTCTAAAATTTACTTATTAGTATAGTGCAGAAATGATAACATATTTAGATATCAAATTGACAATAGATAGGGAATTGAAATGTTTGATATCCAGCATCTATAGAAAAATCACCTTTTCCAATTCATATTTGGATTACAACAGCTGGCACCCTCACCATCAGAAAAGGTCCATTGGTAAGGGTTAGATGGTAAGGGCGGCCAGGATGGTCAGTAATGATCAGGAGTTCCTCACAGAATTGGAATTTATGATTACTATGTTTAAAAGAAGGGGATATCCAGAGACCCTATATATGGATGTTAGGGAAGAAATTCGGAAAAGGAATAATGGTATGTATAGGGTGATCCTGATAGAGACTGCAGGGCACATTTCTAATCAATTGGTAGTTAATATTGACAAAGTAGAATTAAAAAACAAAGGTGAAGGTTTATTATTTGTTGCTATTTATAATCAGGATTCAGATTGGTTTAAGTGGATGGTAAAGAACAACTGGGGCATCTTACAGTTAGACAAGAATATAGAAAGTAAGATGGGTGGTGCTCCCAGGTTTCTGTTTCGGAAGGATAAATCCTTCAAAGAGATCTCAGAGAAGGGGTCCCATCAACAGCCATTTAATGTTGGGAGAATGATGGGTAATTTTAAATGTGGGAGATGCAGCACATGCAAACACATTATGGAAATGGGTAAAAACATTAAAGCGAATAATTATTTTATCTCCTTAATGGGGCATTATAACTGTTACACTCAAAATGCGGTGTATTTAGCCAAAAGTGAGGCATGTCCTGCATTCTATGTGGAAAAAACTTCCAGACACTTTAGGAAAAGAATTAACGAACATGTCTTGGATATCAGGCATTTTAAATCTGCCAATGCCCTTGCCAGGCATATTGCTGAATATCCAGAGCATTATTTTAAATTTTGTGTAATTCAACAAATTAAAAATGATATTCAGGGTAAGGTATTAGATGTCCATTTAGATATATGTGAACTCATATGGCAACTTGGGCTGGATGCCCAAAACTATCTGGGAATTAATGATAGAGTTAGCATTACCCCTATACTGAAGTTAAAAAATATATTGGGAAGGTAGGTGGTTAAACTAACACCGGATTAGTTTAGGTCAGTATGTCTATTTGGGTTGTCAAGGAGGGTGGCCTAATGGTTCAGGTGTTTGCCTTACAAACACAAGATGCAAGGTTTGAGTCTCACAAGGGATAATTGGCTAGGCTTAAAATGGCTCACAAGGGTAGTTAGCCTAGTACTGATCTAAGAACCTATGAACCTATTATATGTATGTGTTAAATTAAATGATAACAGTATTATGAATTTTATATTTATATAAAAACAAAATATTCAGAGTATTTTATTAACAATTTTATTTATACAAATAACATGATGAATGCATTTTAGTAAGTTTTGAGAGAATACGGTCATGTTGCTTTAAATAATTTGGCGGGAAATTAATTGTTGTACTGGGTGGATAGATATAAAAAGGAAAATATGTGAGTTTTTAATTGTTCTGATGAAGTCCTGATGTGGGGACGAAACCCAGGTCAATCTACTTTTACAATAAAGTGTGGACTGGTTTTATGTTATAAATTTGTGGACATTCTACTTTCATAATAGAACATGGATTGGTCGCTGTTCTCCAGGTGCTTCTTTCTTACAATTAGTTGGTTTGGTTCCAAGTTGGTTCAGGGGTACAAACTGTACCATGTTAACATGATGAAACCTTACCATGATAGAGAGGCTCTTGTGCTGAGCATTTGCAGTGGATGGCAGGAGGAGTCTGAGGGAGATCTGGAGACTGATCTCCTCAGTGAGGCTCAGACTGACTGTAGCAAAGTTCCAGCAGCTATCCCCTTCCTGTGTTCAAGAAATCTGAGCAGTGTTACAGGAGTTCAGGGGCATATTCACTGGGAAACCAGCGTGTACCCACCTGGTGCCCCAAAGGCCTATTAAGCAGGCCCCTTATAGGGTGCTTGAGAGAGTCAAACAGATTCTGAGGGAGGAAATACAAAAAATGTTGAAACTGGGGGTAATCCAGGAGTCCAGCAGTCCCTGGGCCTCCTCAGTGGTGCTGGTACCAAAGAAGAATGGCAGCACAAGGTTCTGTGTGGACTACAGGAAACTAAATAGTCACAGAGTCAGATACTTACCCCATGCCTAGGACAGATGAAACCCTGCATCAGATGGGTGGGGCTAAGTATCTTACCACTACTGATCTTTCCACAGGCTACTTTCAGCTTGTATGAGTTCATCAAGATGCACTCTGGGATGAAATATGCTCCAGCAATTTTCCAGAGGCTGGTAGATTTTATCCTAGCAGGAGCAGGAGATTTTGCCCTTGCTTACCAGGATGATATTGCCATCTGCAGCCATTCCTGGCAACAGCACCTTTAGCATGTCAGGGAGGTGCTGGGAAGACTACAGAGGGCAGGGTTGACCATTAAGTCCAGTAAGTGTCAGGTGGGTATGACAGAGGTCTCCTACCTGGCATCATCTGCCCTGCTCTATTATTAAGTATTTAGGATATAGTTATTCTCTTAGATACAGTCAGGAATATAGTGAAGCTTAGTTTAGATTTTTTTTTAATTTGTTTGACCCTGCCCTGCAATGTTGTTTTAAATATTTCCTGTGACTGTGAACTCTGATATCACTGTGAATATACTTATTATTTTCTTGTTCTTTTATTATTTATTATTAAATATATTTAAACCTTTCATTGTGCTTGCATATTTATTTGGTAACACTGTCTGGATCACTCCTAATATCTTTACTCTTGGTCAAATTACCATTTGTATTAATATTAATATTACACAGTAAGATTGGACATCCTTTGTTAAGAGTCTTAAAGTAGCTGTCAGAGTGACTGGTGGCAGTGGAAACTACATTACTGATGGGCAAAGGGGGATAGCTAGTAAACCTGTGCCAGCCTGTCCCAGGTGTGTGTGTGCGTGTGTGTGTGTGTGTGTGTGTGTGTGTGTGTGTGTGTGTGTGTGTGTGTGTGTGTGTGTGTGTGTATTTGGGCAGAGAGATGAAGCATTGGTTGGACAGAGAGGGTGCTGGAGGTCTTGGCTTGGTCAGTGAGCTGAGATCTCAACTCTATAGCTGTGCCAGTGGGGTGTCTTATTGGGAATCTGGAGAAAGAGTAAGAAACCAGCCCTGGACTGAGTGTGGTGTCTGTGTGCTCTTGAGGGAAACTGCACTTGATGCAGAGAGCTGCATCTGAAAGTACTGTGTGTATACATGTTATCCTCCCAGTGAACTTCCCCCCACAGGTGCCAGTAGTGAAGATGGAGGCTCATTGATTACTGGCTCACAGGTGGCATATCCACATCACATATTGGTTGGTAGTGGTGGGTCGTCACAGAAGCATGAGTAACGAAATCCATGACATACATGCCTACCTCACTGTCCACTCCCCCGATATATTAATTGTCACAGAATACTGGCTAAAACCAGAAATAACCGATAGTGACATCACCCCTGCAGGATTTAATATAATTTGTGTTGACAGGATAAACAAGTGAGCAGGAGGTGTTGCAATTCTCTGTAAAAACTCCCTAAATGTAACCCTACTTAAACAAGAGATCCTAAAATTTAACAATGTTGAGATCAATTTAGCAACACTAAAAATTAATAACAGAAAAACAATCAGTATCTCAGTTTTATAGATCCCATCAGGAAACAACATCAATGCTGCCAAAGATCTCCTGGATATCTCATAATTTCCTATATGAAACCCTCATCCTAGGAGACTTGACTGGCAGCTTATAAATAGTACTACTCCAAAAGAATCCATACATTTATATGGCTTTACTCAATTAAGTTCATCCCCCATTAGAATAGACAAAAACTACAGCAGGCAATCGATAAACCAAACAAAGTAACTTAAGTTGGATGCCTACCAGACACCATAAGTGATCACTTGACAACATATGCCATTAGAAGCTATAATAGCCAAGACAAAACAATAATATACGACCAAATACGAAACTGAACCAAGTTCAACACAGATGCCTTTATTAAAACAATATTACAGCATAACTGGAATATATAAACTCTATGCCTCTAGAGTTTGCAGTCTTCCACTTCAATGACATTTCCTAAAAATCCTTAATGGCTAATGAATAAAAGAGTCAAATCCTTCCTTGCACCATGGCTAACTAATGAAGCAATACAACTACTGTTAGAATATGACAAAGAAAACCATAAATATAAGACTCAAAACTCAATACAGGTTGGCATAATGGTTAAGGCATTTACCTCACAGACACAAGTCCAAGGCTTGATTCTCACCATCATGGAGAACTGATAGGCTTAAAAATGGCCCACAAGTACAGCTAGCTTTGTACTTATTGTAAGTTAGAGGTTTGGCATAATGGATAAGGTGTTTACTTTATAAACACAAGTTGCTGACTTTGATTCTCACATGGGTTAATTGGCCAGGCTTAAATGCCCCACAAGGGCATTTAACCCTAGTACTAATCTATGAATCAAGTATATCTATCTAAAAAAGTTACTAATGCCATAGCAACTAAATAAATAGACCTACTATAATAACCTTCAACACAAACATAGAAAACAAAACCATAAACTTGTCTGGTCATCCCTGAATAGGTTACTACACCCCAACAAACCACCACTCCTTCCCCAACAACCAGTAACTGCACTGAATCAATCTCTTCCCAGTTCAACAACTACTTTCTACAGACTATACTTTCCTTATTTAACATTGAGCTTGCCACTTCTGTTTTCTCCCATGAACAAATCCAAACTTCTTGCATTATTCAACCTCACCCCCATACCTATCACTGCCATAAAACAGTTTCTACTTAAACTGAAACACACCACACCTTGGCTGTTGAAAAACTCCTGTCAGAATATGTAAATGTAGCTGCTGATGCCATTGCTTTCCCCATCTCTATACTGCTAAAATAGGTACATATTTGAACAATATGTTTCAGTATGCAGTCCTTCTGCCATTAGTATATCACAGCCATCAACAAGACGTGCAACTGTTTCCAATTCTGTTTTACAAAACCTACATTTGTCTGTTTCTCCTATATCTTCAATGGACTTTGTAAACCAGCATGTACATAGTCCACTATCTTGGGCCACTAATATTAATATTTCATCTATTTTTTTAAATTCATCTCACCTTAGCCATTTCTGTGCTCGATCCTGATTGACATGAGGTTGTTCTAAGAGTTTTATGTACTTGCAGCTATACTTATGTATTTCCACACTTCTTGCCTTCTCATCTCTTCCTTCACCTTATATTCTTTCTTTTGTTTTGTTTTTTGGCACATTCAGTTGCTGTCTGATTGTTACCTACTTCTGGCATGATTCCTATTCCCACTTGACACTGATATGCTTCTGCTAAACTAAGCAGGGAAGTCATCTTAGACTTAATCTCCTCATGTTTTAAAACTTTCACTATATTTGGGTCTTATGAGGTCAGTAGATATGTATTTATATGTATATATATATATACACTCCGACTTGCTGAAGTTCTTTTATATTACATTCATGTCCCAGGCTGATGTTCTCCTAGCGCTGCAGCTTTCCTAAATTAAAGGCTGCCCTTGCACATTTATCAAGACCAATTTACATTCTTATATCATCTGAAAAGGTTTTGACCACTTGCAGTTGCACTTTCAGTTCCTCATATGATGAACTATACAGTTTTAAATCTTCAACAACAAGTAGACAAGAAGTCTTTACACTTGTTTTCAGGGAGCCAAATTGTAGCCATGACCTAATCTGTTAAGTAGACAGCTTAATGGGTTAAGGGCAAGACAAAAAGAGCAGCAGTGAAAGAGTCACACTGCAATATCCCCTTTTGAATTGTTATACCTGGAATAATAATTTGTCCTTTATCATGGCTTAATTGTAAAGTAGTTTTCCACTGTTTCATGGTCTCTCTAATGCAATTGATCAGTATAGGGTGTATTTTACACATTTTTAAGCACTCTTTTCTCCATGAATTTAGGATACTGTAAAATGCTTTTTTGTAGTCTATCTATGCCATACTTAGATTCTTCCCCTTTTTACAGTTCTCCAGTATGACTTTATAGAATCATAGGAAGTTACTAGGCTATTAGCCCTGAGGCTCTTATAAGCCTAGCCAAGAATTTAGTCCATGTTCCAACAAGTCAGCACCCTCTGCCACTGTCAAACATGGACACAGGTGGAATACCAGGGGTGTATTTTCTCTTCCCCATCCAGTTATCCAGGTTGTGCTTAAAAAGGTTTAATGAGGTACTCTGGTTTACGTGGAAAGGGAGTCTATTCCACAAAAGGGGGAGTCTCTGGGACACAAATATGTCCTGTCAACAAGTCCTACTGACGTTACAGACCAGGTTGAGGTTGCACGTGTGGGTTACTCAAGTGGAGCTTGACTTGTGGATGTGCAGCAGTCCCAGCAGGACGGGGGGTCTGAGATTGCTTTGTATGTCAGACAGGGGTCACCTCTAAGGAGTCTGTCAGAGATTGAGTAGAGCCTATCTATGTAGGGTAGATGTTTGAGGCCCTGGATTCTCTGTGGTCTCTCCAGCTGCTGCAAGTGCTTTGTGAGGTACATGCTGAAAGGGGCATTGTACTTAATAAAGGGTCTTATAAGGGAAGAATACAGGGATGTTATGACCACCTTGTCCCTGGATGAGACAGCCTTACTAATGAGGTGGGCCACGTAGAAAGCTTTCTGCAAAATGGAAGCAATATGGTGGTCAAAAGTCAGCTTGCTATCAACCTGGATGCCCAAGTCCCTCACGACTGACTGCGTGCTTAGTGCCTTATTATCAGTGTCATAATTTGTGGGGACATCATTCTCCCCAAAAGGGATGATGATGCAGTTTTGGCATTCAGTTTGAGGCCATGTTTCTGGCATCAATCATTTGTTTGGATGAGACCCTCTTGGAGGATGTCCACATCACTAGGGGAATTGATGACAGCACCCAGCTTGCAGTCATCTGAAAACTTGGTCAGCCACAGCCCACTAGATTTGGCCTGCACCTCTAAGAAGTATATCCCAAACAGCAGAGGCCCCAAGACTGATCCCTGGGGTACACCGCTTGTTATGGGTCTACTACTTGAGGTGGCTTCCCCTATTTTGACTAGGTGGGTTCTATCAGTGAGCCAGTTTGCTATTCATCTGGTAACATATAGATTGATGCCTAGTTGAGAGAGTTTATCTATTATACCTGAGTGCGGAATAGTATCGAAGACGTTGGCCAGGTCAAGGTAGCCAGTGTGCACCATCTTCCCCTCATCTATGACCTTGGTGACTGTTTCAAAGAAGTCGACCAAATTGAACAGGCATGACCTCCCCTTGACAAAACCAAGCTGTGTGGGATCAAGTGTCTGGAGGTTGCCAATGTCCTTGTTATTGAGGTTAATGATAATCCACTCTATGGCCTTGCAGACATAGCCGGCCTTAGGCATAGGCCAACTAGGTGGCCGACTAGGGCACTGCTCTAGTAGGGGTGCTTTTTCAGTATTTATTTGGTATAGGCAGACCAGGATTGGGGCACCAGGTGGTGTGGTAGGGGGCGCCATGGAGCTCTTTTGCCTAGGGCACCAGTTGACCTAAGGTCGCTCCTGCTTGCAGATCAGGCTAGTTTGGCTGATGGATCTATAATTTCCTGGATCGGTGGACGCTCCACCTTTGTGCAAGGGGATGAGGATGACAGTAGGTGTCCTCCACTCAGCTGGGATGAACTCGGTACTCAGGCTTTGGTTGAATGGGGTGCATAATGGTGTTGCAAGTTCCTGCCTGAGTTCATGTAGGATGCAGCCTGGGATGTTACTGGGCCCCATGGAGGCTGTATTTTTTGCCTTTGAGAGAGCAGTGATGACTTGCTCCCTAGAGATAAGGGGAGGGGGGCAGGTACCGGGGGTGTCTTGTTTTACTGATGGGGGACAGAGGAGTGAAGTTTTCAATGAACCTGTCTGCCAGCAGGTTGGCTATATCTACAGGGTTTGTGTATGTGATGTCCTTGACCACCAGTTCTGAGCAGATCTGGGTGCTTCCCTTGAGATTGCCTTATGATTGTCTTTAGTAGATGTGGCCAGTTTGGACTCGAAGTTTGCTTTGGAGGATTTCACTAGTGCTCTTATTTGCTAGTTCAGGCTAAGGACAGATTGCTTCCAATTAGACACCTGCTCCTTCTTGGTCTGGATAGCAATTTTTTTTTCCTTTTATTATACAGTTTATTTATTGTAGGTGTCCACCAGACAGATTTACTCTTCCTTGAGGAGGATGATTTCTTCCTGTCTGGTATTCGTGATTCCATGCAGCTATATAAATGCTCATATAGTACTTTGGTGTAGGTCTGGACATATGTGTCAGTTCCTGTGGAGGGGAAGTGGGCTGTGAAGCTGTTTATACATTCCTTCAGGAGGTTGTAATCAGCTTTGGAGAAGTTTTTTGGTTGACTCTAGCTGGGGGGGGGGGGGGGGTCAGGGGATACAGTGACTTTGAAAGTGACTGCTTTGTGGTCGGATCTTACCAGGGATGATAACAGTGTAGGGATGCTGCAGTGGTTACTCATGCTGGTTAATACCAAGTCTAAGATATTTTCACCTCTTGTGGGGATGTCAACCAACTGGTCCAAGGCATTTGCATTGACAAAATCAAAGAATCTCTGGGCATTTGTGTTCTGGCATGAGTATTTCTTCCACTCTATGGTTGGATAGTTAAAGTCACCCAGGATCAGGGTAAAGGGTTGAATCCTGATAGATTCAAAAAGGTCCAGATAGGTGGAGTGGGCATTTTGAGTCAGAGTTGGAGGCTTGTAGCTAGCTATGATTTGAATAGGAGTCTTGTCAATTGTTCACTGCACCTGGAGTATTTCCTGTGCATCATACTGTTTGACCAGCCTAGAGATGTCTATGTCTTTTATATATATTGCAAGTCCACCTCCTTTTGTTTTGCTGTCCATGGTTTGTGGTCTGAATAAATGATAGGATGAGTAACCTGGTATGGCTAGGATGCTCTCTGTAGTTTTGAACCAGGTGTCTGTGACTGCACAAATGTCAGCTTCTTCCAGGGTTAAGAATGTTGCAATGAGTGCAGTTTCACGTTTAGACTCCTAATATTTAGCTGCACAACCTTTAATTTACATTTTGATGAAAATTTCATGTTGGTAGTTTTGACCTCATGGCATTGCCTGAAAAAGGCACTATGGAGGAGGCAAGAGCCTTTGCCAGGAGCTTGAAGCCCAAGGAAGACAGATGCAGGCTATCTCTGGCAAAGCATCGAGGCTTGTCAATCATGTCATCCCAAGCTGTCAGGTACTGGATCCCCTTGGAATGGCACCAGAAACTAAGCCAATTGTTAAAGTCATCATTTTCTGTTTGTATTGAGGCATCATTCTCAGTGATGGCAGAATACTGCTTAAGGCTAGGAACATACCTGCCTGGGACACACATGCAGCAAGCTCGATCATGTCTGTCTCTCTTCATATAGTCCAGGGAGGTATGTCTCAAGTCATTCACTCCAATATGAACTATGACAGAGTCACAACAGCACCTGTTGACAGACTTGAGTGCATTGGTGACATGGCGGATTCTGGCACCCAGCAAACAACTAACCGTGACTTTCTTCTTAACCAGCATGGTGAGGGGCACATCTGTGTCTCACAATGGAGTCTCCTATGACTAATATGTTGGGTTTATATTTAGGCCTTAGTGGCTGTGAGACAAAGGTGTGTGGACTATGAGTGGTGTGTCGTGTGGTGGGCAGCGGAGTTTGCATGCTTTTATGCCTCAGAGGTCTCTTTTGTTTGGATATGCTTTTGTTGAGGACCTCCGCATATGTGTGGGTGTGTTGTGTAGATGTGGGTGGTACTTGAGATGTGGTGTTCATGTGGCCAGCCTTCTCACTGCCAGCTATATTGGTTTGTGGGGGAGACAGCAATGACACTAGGTGCTTCATGCAATTGTATCTCTCACAAATTCGGTTCCTAGGGGCTAGGTAATAGCAGAGGATTGTCGGTGTACATGAGGCAAGTTGCTACAGTGTCTCTGGATGCCCATATCGACCAGACTGGCATGAGAAAATGTAGGAAATTGTCCAGCCATATTTGTCAGAAACTGAAAGAGCTAAGAGGGTAAAGGGAGGAAGGTTTAAGAGTAGTAGGTTCATAGGTTGGTACTAGGCTATTGGCCCTAGGGCCTATACAAGCCTAGCCATAACAATTTCCTGGCTATTTCTTAGAAGATAACCCAAGTCCTACTAAGAGAAAACTTGTACCTGGAATACCTCAGAAAGGGTTAAAACCCATGCAGCTAAAGCTCTGGATGCAGTAGACCTGTATCTAGACTATGCTACTCAATTTTAAGGTTTAAGGGGCATTATTTAATTTTTTTTTTCCATAATAAATTTTTATTGAAATATATTTTCCAAAAACATTACAAAAATACAATAAACATCACACACATAATACACTATAACTACTACAAACCATTTGCATTTCATGCATTATTTAATTTCTAAAATCTGTTGCTTCCTAGAGATCATTATTTACCTTTTAGTGCAGTGCAAGTCACATGTTCGCACAGAGGTAGGATTTTCAGAGAAGCTTGTTAGCATACAAGGTCAGATTTCACAAACTTCTTTGGGGGATGGTCATTGCTAAGAGTTTTACAGTTTGACCTTCTGTATTTTCCTTCCCCCACCCATAGGCTATTACATTAGTTGAATGACTGGTTTAGCCTCAGTCAGCGATGCTCAGATTTGAAGCCTATGCAGCAATGAAATTACATCTTTAGTAAAACTTAGTAGAATGATTATCCCAACCTAGGCAACTGTATTTTCTTTTGTTTGTTTTTGTATCATGCTTGTTGCTATCTGCTTTTTTCTCTTCATTGGTAATTATTTTTCATATGATCAGCTGCAACAGTGTTGCTTATTAGTACATGTACGCATGCAGACATACACTTATATGACAGTTTCCCTCATTTCAAAAGACAGCATTGCTTTGGACAGTTGCATCTTGGAAACAAACCCACTGAGTTGCAAATGTCTTAAGTTTCTAAAAGAATAACATTTTATAAGGTTTCAATAAAAACATATCAGACAACTTTGAAATTAAATCTTGTTACTGTACTAAAAGTATTTCCCATTAGCTGAAGCCCTTCAGGAATCACACAGTAACTGTCTGTATAATACGGATTCCATCCAACTGAATTTTTTTTTTCTTCCCTGTATTGTGGTAAAATGTTTGAATCTTTCACTCTTTTCCTGAATATTTAACTGCAGTAGAGTTACACTGGTTACCATTCGAAAGTTGAGGCAAATGTAGCCTCTATATTTCCCTATATTTTTATATATGTGTACATAAGTATGAATATGTAACCTAAGTTTATATTCATGTGGTTGTAAAACCCCAGCCTTGTTATGTCTTACTGAAAGGCTTGTAATTCAAGGCATTATTGAGTGTCTGTCAAATTTGTGTATGCTGGATATGTGATAATGGGTGTATTTTTATTAAAACTTTGTATGCAGTGCACATAATGTTTTTAGTAGTATATTTCACTGTTAATATTGGAATTCTCATAACTTTTCTCAAAGCTGCATCTTTTGTGACTCTGATGGCTGTGTTGATGAGACCACTTACCCCCTTATCAAGATGGAAATAGATAATAATTTAAATAAATAAATGCATGTGTCATTATGTGTTTATCATGTGTATTGCTTTAGTTGTTTAAAATGTATTTTTCAGTATATCTTTATGTCTTTATTGATCCACATATACTTGTATGGCTACACACACATACATATATATATATATATATATATCTGTCTCTGAATTTGTGTGTCTCTTTTTATGTATACAGATGTATACACACCTATATGTGTGGTGTGTTGGTGGATATATACATGCACACTCTCATACACTGGCATGCATTAGGTGTTTTACCTAAGGTGACAGCATAGCTGCTCCTAACAGCATTCGTGTCACTGACCCTTTATTGCTAGTTTTACATTTAACAGTTTTTTTTTCCATTTGTCATTTGCCACTTGACAAGAGTATTAAAAGTGTGACTTAAATCACAGAAACTACAGACCCATAAGCTTAACAAAACTTATCTGTAAGGTCATGGAATGAATCATCATCATGGACCCTATAATAAGGACATAGGTGATCTCCTAACCCTTGATCTGACACAGTTTGGTTTTGTCAAAGACAGGTCATGCCTGTTAAACCTGGCAGACTTCTTCAAAAATATCACCAGAGCCATAAATGAAGGCACATCTGTGCATACAACCTACCCTGACTTAGCAAAGGCCTTCAAAACAGTCCCACATTTGGGCATCATTGACAAACTCTCACAGTTGAATATAAATCCTTATGTTGTCAGGTGAGATTGCTAACTGGCTCACTGACATATCACACTCAGTCAAAGTCAGAGACTTTACCTCAACTAGCAGACCTGTCAGCAGTGGGGTTCCACAAGTGTCAGTGCTGGGCCCCTATTGTTTGAAATATACATCTCAGAAGTTCAGTCCAAAACAGAGGTGCTGTGGCTGACTAACTTTGCTGATGACTGCAAATTAGGTGCAATCACTGAATCCCTAAACAATGCCAATATAATTCAAGAAGGACTTACACAAATCAGTGATTAATGCCAAAGCTGTGAACTCAGACTCAATGCTAAAAAATGCATTATCACACCCTTTCAGTAAAAAAAAGATATCCCTGTAGACTTTCATATAAATAATACCTTACGTAACAACTCAGTAGTGAGAGAGACTTAGGAGAGCAAGTTGACTATGGCCTAAACTTTGACTACCAAGTGCCTCCTGTGGTAAGGAAGGCATTCTATACCTCATTAACAAAGGCATTGCCTCAAGAGCGAAAGAGGTCATAACTCCCCTGCACTCGACCCTCATCAGGCCAATACATTAGTACAGTGCTCCCTTTGGTATGTACCTTACCAGATACCTGCAGCAACTTGAGAGACCTCAGAGATTTCTAACCAAGAAAATACAGGGCCTCCAGCACACATTATACAATGTCACTGATTGCCACTGTCACTGTACTCAGTAGTGAACAGACTACTTAGAAGAGACTTGTGCCTGGCCTACAGAGCAATCTCAGATCCATACCTAATGGAAATGCTGCACATCTACAAGTCAAATGGAATAAGGTTCACTTGCTCCAGGGACCTTAACCTGGCCTGCGACATAAATAGGACCTGCTGGAGAAACAGAAATGTCTCTCAGAAGTTGCCACTCCTCTGTAATAGGCTACCAATTCACATCATACACAGCCCCTGGGCTATGACCCTGTTTAAGTGTAGCCTGGATGACTGGATGGAAAAACCATAAATTCCTTACTGGGGATTTCACCTATGACCCTCCTAGATATAGGCAGTCATTGCTAACTAAGATCTTGAGTTTAGGCTAGATCCCTTATATTGGGTTTCTCTAGTATTATATTGGGTACACACGGCTAGGCTTATAAAGACCTTTTGGTCAGCAGCCTAGTAACCACTTGTGAAACTATCAAGTAACAAGAGTATTCTTGCCTTCAGTCATCTAAGTATTTAGAGATGATAATCATACTTGTATGTTGGCACACTTTGAGACTGCACTGCATGTTTTTTTTGGGATAACAATTGCCATATCCCTAAGAATTTGGTGGGGAGAAGTACTTAAGAGGAAGCAAGCTCAGTGTCAGGTGGCCAAGAGTAATTACATGTAGACATTAATTTGCCTTTACAAAGTTTGAGTTCTTCCTGGATATAAAACAGAAGGCAAACAAGTTACTCTCAACTCAAAATCAGACAATACATGTCTAGTTCAGGAAGAGCGCAATCAGCTAAAAGGGTGCGGTGAAGAAGAATTGGACAGTTCAAGAGAGTGGCACTGAAAACAGCATCAGGACCAGTGTGGGGAAAAATTAATTCACAGTGTCAGTGGACATATGAGAATAACAGATAATAAACATCCTCATTACAGGTAATTAGGTGGCTTACAAAAGGGTACTACAGCAGTGTAGAGACCCTAAGAAGATGCAAGGTTGTCCAGTTGTATGGCTCATAGCAGAAAAACAATGGAGGGCACACACCCTGCTACTGTTAGAGGCTGATTAAAACAAGTTGAAGGCAGCATTACACCTGGCAAGCTATCAGCTGTCTGCACAAAGCCATGGGGAGGCAGTGTGAGACTTATGGGATAAACTCCAAAATATATGTCATCAGTAATACAACAGATTGTTTTTTACAGCCTGTTGTTTATCAGCCCTATGTGGAGCATTTAGCTGGTGAGAATAAGAATATTATAACAATAATTGCTGGAACCTGTGTTCCGAGAGACTGCCTTACAGATTATCTTCAAATATACAGGGCTGAGTATATTTTTTTTGGTTATAGTTTGTTAATTGTTGCTTAGATCTCTGTTGAAACTGTTGTCTCACTGTTCTGAGAGACTGATCAGCAAATATACAGAGCTGAGAATATTTTTTTTGGTTTTAAAGTTTGTACTGTTAGTTGTTGCTTAGATCTCTGTTGAAACTCTTTTGTCCCACCCACTCTCCCTATTTTTGGTTTGTAGTTTAAATATGGTGGCTTTTGCAGTTGTAGATTTGATCTGGGACACTTCACCAGTCCCATCTCTTTACCACATTCCACCTAATAAACTCTTTCTGCACTTGCTTTTAGTCCTTTTTAATTTAATTGCATTTTTTAAACTGTGTTTGGTCTAATATTGCTGCATACTCAAGTGTGCTAGCTTGCACTGCATGTGAATTGTTTTTACTACTGTTTTTGCTACTTTTCTGTAAAAAAAAAAAAAAAAAAAACTGTAAGCCTGTTTCCTACCTTTCCTGTAACTAGTGTTCCAGATACAGATTTGCTATATCCAGGACTGTATGTAAGCTTCTGAGCCCGCCAAGCCTTTCTGTGTTGGAGGGAAGCCTTCTAGCTTATCAGTGGGAGTGGTAAGGACTAGGTAACCTGTCTACCACATAAGGAGTGGTTCTGGCCCAGAAATTGTAGTTATTGGCCATTTGGGCAATCTTCCATCTCTCTCAACTTTCTGATTTGAAAGCCTGCATTTGCACTTGTTTCTGTCCTGTAACTCATCTAGTGCTGATACAGATTCTTAGTTTTAGCACTTAAATTTGCTTGTTCATAAGCACTAAATAAGCTACTAATTACTATAGCACTCAATCTTCCTCATTACCTAGAGGAAAACAGTTTTTGTACTTACTTTTCTCACTTGCTTAGAAAAAAACAGCTCTTGTACTCACTTTCCTCATTTATCTAGAGGAAAATAGTTTTTTTTCAGGCATGTCCAAGGGTCAGCTCCCAGTGTTCTCTCCTGTCTATCTGATGAATCTGGGCATCTTGAGGCAATGTAGAAATTGCCTCATGTATACAGACAACCTTCTCCTCCTGCCACCCAACACTACAACCTGTGAGAGATGCACTTATCTAGCCAAACTGGAGGTAAAGCTCTCTCCAACCAAGACTGAACTTGACAGTCATGAGGAGAAGGTAAACATTTGCACCACACCACACTCACCACATAGTCTCACTAAATCTACAGCACCAAAATCCACACACGGTAACACAAAAACATTTGCAGAGGCTCTCAATAATAATCGGTCTAAGCAACAGAGACCTCCAAAGCAGAAACGCAAGCAACTTCCATCCCCCAACACAACCCAAATGACACATAGCCCACAGACTCAGTGTGCCACTCAACCACAGCCAATAAGGCAAAACAATGTACCCAACACACTAGTCATAGGTGACTCTATAGTCAGGCACCCTGATGTCCCACTCACCAGGCTAAACAAGAAGAAGGTTACGGTCAGCTGCCTGTCGGGTGCCAGGATCCGCCACATAACCCACGCGCTCAGGTCACTCCACAACAAGTACAAATATGACTCTGTCATTGCCCATGTTGGTGTAAATGACCTGAGATGTACCTCCCTGGACTACATGAAAAGAGACATGGAAGAGCTCTCCGATCTTGTAGCCCAGGCAGGTATGACCCTAGCCCTGAGTAGCATTCTGCCATTGCCCAGAATGATACCACAGTACAAGGACAAAATGATTGACTTCAACAATTGGCTAAGCTTCTTGTGTCATTCTAAGGGGATCCAATATCTGTCTGCTTGGGATGACATGGTCGACAGACCACGATGCTTTGCCACAGATAACCTGCACCTGTCGCCCCTGGGATTCTGGATACGGGCTAAGGCTCTTTCTGCCCCTATAGTGCCTTTTTTAGGCAGGGTTCAAATAACAAATTCATCACCATAACAGGAACAGGCAAGCAAAAACTGAGGGAAATGCTACTCAATGCTAGAAGTCTAAATCTCAAAATGCACTCACTCGAGGCACTCCTTAAAATGGAGAACATCGATATCTGTGCAGTGACCGAGACCTGGTTCAAGGCTCCAGTGAGCACCCCTGCACTACCAGGCTATAACTCATACCACACTTTTTGGCCATGTAACCTGGACTGAAACACCAAAAGCAGAGGTGTGTCCATATTCATTAAGGATATCCACACCTCCAGGCTAGTTGCTCAGCATAATGCATCCGAGGTTATCCAAGTACTACTAACTCTGGGCAAAACTGCAGTCTAAATTGTAGCTTGCTACAGATCCCCCACCATGCCCCAGGATTCCCACTCCTCTTTTCTTGATGTACTGGAAAATTTTAGGGTTCAACCAAACACCCTAATAATGGGCAACTTCAACTAACCCACCATTAACTGGGAAAACCAACTCCTTAGCTCAACAATTTCTGGAATTCATAAACTCCAATGCCCTAGATCAACTTATCCACACCCCCACCAGGGGCAACAATATCCTAGACCTAGTCATTACCAACATGAGTGACTGGTGTTCCACACCTGAAGTCAACTCCACGTTGGTCCGATCCAACCATAAGCTTATCACCCTTGATATCGACATCCCGCCCCCACCCCCCATTAAGGAAACCACAGTAAAAAATTTCTCCAAAGCCAACTTCATGCTTCTTAAGACAGAAGTGGTGAACTTCATGACATCCATGCAGATGGGAAATACAGCTGCAACTGCTGAATTCTACACAAATGCACTCTATAAGCACTTACATGAGTGCATGGATCGTGCTATCCGAAACAGAACCAAGACGCTATCCTCCAAAAAAAGGAAGCCAATCTGGTGGTCCCCTGCCATAAACAAACTGTACAACAGAAGGAAGAAACTGTTGCAAAAGAGAGTAAAATCCCATGAGTGGAGGAGCTCCTTGGTCAGCCTCAGTAAGAAGCTGAGATCTCTTAAAAGATCCTCCAAAAATAGCTACGAAAACAAAATCGCCACTAAATCCAAGGACATCCACAAAACATTCTATAGCTATGTCAAGAATCTAAATGGCAATACCCAGATCTCCTCTGAGTTACAGCACAAAGGCACAAAAATTACAGAACCAACTGATATTGCCAACATCCTGGCAGATCGGTTCAGTGCTAACTTTACCCCCCTCTCACCCCCTAAAGGGCCCATATCTATACAGGAAGAATGCAGAGTCCCTGTAATCACAACTACGCAGGTAAAAGCTGCACTCTCTAAAGCCAAAAACACAGCATCCATGGGACCGGACAACATCCCAGGCTGTGTTTTACACGAACTTCAGAACGAACTGGCTCCCCACTTAAGCACCATGTTCAATAATAGCCTCGCATCAGGGTTTGTGCCCACTGAATAGCGCACAGCAACAGTTATCCCACTCCACAAAGGGAGAGCCACCACTGATGCCGGGAACTATCGACCTATTAGTCTGACGAGCCTGGTCTGCAAGGCCATGGAACGTATCATCATGGAACTCAAACAAAGACATTGGTAACCTTCAAACTCTGGATCCCACCCAGTTTGGGTTTGTGAAGGGCAGATCATGCCTCCTGAATCTGATCGACTTCTTTGAGGCAGTCACCAAAGCTGTGGATGTGGGTAAGGTGGTTCACACAGCCTATCTTGACCTCGCCAAGGCTTTCGACACCATCCCCCATTCTGGAATTATAGCTAAACTCACTAAACTAGGTATAAATCCCCACGTCACAAGATGGGTTGCCAACTGGCTCACTGACAGAACCCACACTGTAAAAGTTGCAGACTCCAAATCTGACCTCAAAGCAGTGACAAGTGGAGTATCACAGGGTTCCATCCTGGGACCTTCCCTGTTTGGTATCTACTTCTCTGAAGTACAGGCTAACACAGAAGGCCTCTGGCTAATGATGTTCACAGATGACTGCAAACTAGGAGCCATAGTCAAGTCCCCAAATGATGTGGACATCCTACAGAAGGGCCTCACTGAGACAGATGCCTGGTGTCAGAGCCATGGCCTCAAGCTCAGTGCTAAAAAGTGCAGTGTCATCCCCTTTGGTAAAAACTCTGTACCCGTGAACTACCACATAGGCAGCAATCTACTTAATACTGAATGTGTGATAAGAGACCTTGGGACCCAGGTGGACAGTAGTCTCTCCATTGATAGTCACATCGCCACAGTAGTCAGGAAGTCCTTCTACATGGCACACCTCATCATAAAAGGGTTCTCATCCAGGAAAAAAGAGGTCATTGTTCCTCTCTATTCGTCACTCATTAGACCCATTATAGAGTACAATGCCCCTTTTGGAATGTACCTCACAAGTCATCTGCAGCAGCTGGAAAGGCCACAGAAGTATCTCACAAAGAGGATTACTGGCCTCAAACAAATGCCCTACACTGACTGCCTCAAAAAACTCCAGCTTTACTCCGTAGCGTATCACCTACTCCGAGGTGATCTCTGCCTAACATATAAAGCTATGTTAAACCCAGAGCTGTTGGACATACTACACCTAAAGAAATCCCAATCCCTCCGAGCTACATGCCCTAGGGACCTAAACCTTGTCACCACAATAAACAGAACACGCTGGAGGGATAGATTCCTGTCCCAGAGACTTCCTATACTCTGGAACAAGCTACCCATCTACGCCAAGCAAAGTTCTTCATTAGCACTCTTCAAGAAAAATCTTAATGAGTGGATGGTAAATAGGAAATACACCCCAGGGATCACTTCTGTGTCTCTGCTAGACAGTGGCACAGGAAAATAACTTTCTTGGGTGGCGTAGGCTATGGTACCTTGCTGGCTAGGCTTACATAGCCCCTTGGGCCAATAGCCTAGTACCTACCTATGAACCTATAAATAGGAGCAACCTATGACTGATCAAGAGGTGAAGAACCAATGGCTGGCTCCAGCCTCAGGGGCTACAGAATGGAATGTAGTACAATGTCTACAACATTACCAAACACTGTGCCTACAACACAGAAGCCCACTCACACAATTTCATCGTAGACTGGTAATTAAGAAAGAGCAATTTTCTGCCATGAGAAGGGTATCCTGCTTACCCAGCTTCAGGTGAGGACTGTATTGAAGAAAACAATGGAGTGATGAATCTTGTACCACAAACATATACCCCACACTCAGATTCCACACTCATTTAGAATAACAGCAGCTTCTCATGTGCAGTGGGCAAGGACATGATGGGAAAACATCAAGAAATTAGGGAGATGGAAGTACATCGCTTATGAAAGATAGCTGAAAAATAACCTCTTCTACCATGCCTAACATTGTTGTCTTTTATTTGTAGAACCTGGGTGTTACCTGTAAGATGAACATTGCACCTTAAAAACAATACCTTTTGTTGACTGGAGCTTACTGCATGTTTGTTGCCTGGTACTTTACTGGTGTTCTTCCATGTTACATATCATCTCCTAGAACATGCTGACATTACCTGTGATGCATTGCAGTACAAAAGGTGTAACATATAGGATTTGTGTTAAAACTCAAATTATGATATTTACACTGAGGCCACACACTCAGATTCCACACTCATTTAGAATAACTGCAGCTTCTCATGTGCAGTGGGCAAGGACATGTTGGGAAAACATCAAGAAATTAGGAAGATGGAAGTACATCGCTTATGAAAGATAGCTGAAAAATAACCTCTTCTACCATGCCTAATATTGTTGCCTTTTATTTGTAGAACCTGGGTGTTACCTGTAAGATGAACATTGCACCTTAAAAACAATACCTTTTATTGACTGGAGCTTACTGCATGTTTGTTGCCTGGTACTTTACTGGTGTTCTTCCATGTTACATATCATCTCCTAGAACATGCTGACATTACCTGTGATGCATTGCAGTACAAAAGGTGTAACATATAGGATTTGTGTTAAAACTCAAATTATGATATTTACACTGAGGCCACACAATTTGCTGAGCTGTACACCCTTCCATAATCCTTACTTTTGCCTACTATTCATGGCAGTACTTATATTAAGGGTTCAAATGACAATTTTGATATGTACAGTTTTTGCTCTGTATGCCATGCTTCATCAGACAGAGTGCTGTCCATAAGTAGGGTACATGGCCCATTCCACACTGCTTGACCTTTTACAGCTATGCAAAACACACACACCACCATGAACACCCACAACAAAGTCTATAATCTTTTATAGACACAGAAATAAAACATGGTTGGCACAACAGATTTCTATCGCAAGAAATCCTATACTTATTGAATAAACTTCCTGTGCATGTCAAGCAACACTACACATGGTCTGTATTCAGTAATATTCTGAATGAATAGCTGGAAATCATAAATTCTCTTTGGGGTATATAGCCATGGAGCTTAACTCACTCAGCAGTGCTCAGGCTTAGCTGGCTATGCTTATTATTGGTTTTTGAACTGCATGCGTAGTATATGCCACTGAACTTATCAACATAATATATAATTACCAAGTATCTTACAAATGTGCATGCTGCATACAGAATATATATGCAGACAAAAACATCAGTTTATTGATGAATGTATTTCTATAATCCATCAAATTTGAATGTCATTAGTATATACTGCTGACCACACCAATTTTCATACTACCATGTTTGCACTACAGATATCTCTGAATTGCACATGACCTGCATACTGCATAGTATAACTTTACAAACTGTGCTGTTTTTCCTTTCAGAATACCCCAACTGTGTTTTTGTCCTGTAAGAGTACCAACTGTATACACGCATAACAAGGTACCTGTAAACAAATATTTAATTATTTTAATAAGTAATAAAAACAACAAATAGATGTGCACTGTACTCTCCAAGGTACCATGAATTAAACTTAACCTCAGTTTGAAATCATTTAATTTATTTCCCTTATTTCTTTATTCAGATGGTACAGCGGTTAGCGTTGTCGCCTCACAGCAAGAGGTTCTCCCATTCGATTCCCGTCTGGAGTGCCTTCTGTGTGGAGTCTGCATGTCCTCCCCTTGGTTAAGTGACATTTAAAGACATGCAGGTAGGTGCGTGCATGAATGGGTGTGCCTTCTTTGAAGATTGGGATTTGGGCTGGCAACTTGGCACCATAAAAATACTTTGCCAATCATTAGCAGACCAGAGTTCCACTGTGGTGAGTGGCGACCCCAACTGGGAAAAGCCGAAAGACTTTTTTTAAATTTCTTTATTCAGCTGTTTATTTGTTTGTTTACTTATTAATTTCAACTTGATAACCGTGTAAGTGGGAGGGTGACAGATGCTTTTGAATCACAACCTGAGCTTCATGGTGCAAGACACAAACAGATAATTGTAAATAGAATAACTAATGATGCCACTTTCTGAAAGAATGTCAAACAGTTTGTAAAATGCAGAAGTGGAATTCAAGCAAGATGATAGTTGAAAAAATATAAGAAATGTAAATGAGGTCTAACTATAACTACAACTTTGCAGGCAAGAATGGCATTATTGCTTACACCTGCAAAATTTGTATGTATGTACATATGTAAAATGTATAAATCTAAACATCTGTTTAGCAGAGTGGCTATGTTAATTATATAAGGATCTCTCCATTTTAAATTTTAGTTTTATATGCAATGGTGCTTTTAAACTAGTGTGTATTATAGATGTCTTGCATTCTCTGAATTGATCAGCAAACTGTCTCTTTGCAACAAAATATCACATTTGCTTTTACTTGCAGTTTACACTGTTTTACTGTAAACCTGTTACATTATATCAAAAATATCCATCTATGCCTAGATATGATAGCTGTGAAACAGTCAAATAAATAAAACTATGACTTCACATGGAACCTGTGTGTCTGCTTGCTTATGTATTTTGTAAAATAAATGAAACTACAATTTTCATGGAATATGTGTGTCTGTTTACTTATTTATGTATGTATAAAGTTGTACTGACTGGTTCTAATTAGCAACAAAAAAGTCTGTCTAGTGTATAGAAATATACATGCAATATAAGCCATTAATTTCTTGTGATTTCATGACATTTCAGTTATAATTGAAGGCATACCTCTCAACCTTATAGTGCAGAGAGAAAAGCCTTGACAGAAACATTATTGGCTAAAGTAATTACCAAAGTCCAAGATAAAAGAGTAGAAGAGAGTAACTTTACTCAGAAGTGTTACACAAGAGCAATAAGGTACATGCAGAAGACAGAGTCTATATGACACAAAGATAACTAGTTGCTCCCCAGGAAATGCCATCTACCACTTATCCCCCCACTGTTACTAAAGAATGGGTCCTCACTGCACTCTCTAGAGCTAACCACACTACACCAATGAGCCCTGATAACATCCAGGGACGATTAAAGTTCATGAAATTAGTATTGTTTCAATCTTTGATGTCATGCAAAGTATTCTTCGCAACATCTGCAATGTGCCCAGTAATGACTCCTTCTGAAACTCATATGGAGTTACATGTATTAGTAACATATCTAAATACAATTGTAGATTATTTTTTATAAGATCCATTGCTCCTACTACTATTGGGACTGTCTGGGTATCTTTCTTCCACATTGCTCTAGTTTCAACTTGCAAATCTTGGTATTTTTATGACTTTGTGTCTCTCTCTACGCAAGACACTGTAGTCACTGGGTGTAGCAAATTCAATGATCAATGCTACCTTTGTCTTCTTTTCATGGACCACTATATTTGGTTTTCTCACATCTATATTTTGAACTGTTGGTAATGGATGATCCAATTATATGTAGACTTCGTCATTTTCTTTGATGCTTTGTGGCTCATTTTTCCAGTGTTTTTCAACTACTTCAATATTATAGGACACATTAAGTCAGAGTGTGGAAATCCACCTCCACCAATAGGTCTGTTACTAGTGGTGTTCCACAGGACTCAGCACTTGGAACTATCCTTTTTGGAATACAGTTCTCCGAAGTCATAGTAAATATAGAGGGTCTTTGTGTGATCAAATCTGCAGATGACTCAAATCTGGATGCAATGACTGATTCCTCCAAAGATGTAGCTATCCCTAAGGAGGGTCTGACAGCCAAGTTAATTGGTGGCAGAAACATAGCCTAATACTCAATGGCAAAAAAATACATATTTATACCCTTTGGAAAGATGACCACCCTTGCAAATTTCAACATCGATAACATCGCCTAAGAGTAGACCCAGTGGTAAGGGACTGTAACTCAGGTTGACAGACTTGTCCTGAGCCTGAAGTTTGATCACCATGTGTCCACAGTGGTGAGAAAATCCTTCTATGTGGGGCACTTTATAAGTTATGGCATGGCATCTAGATCTAAGGAGATCATAATCCTGCTATGCTTAGCCCTCATTAGACCAATAATCGAGTACTCTGCATTCTTCAGCATGTACCTGACTAGGCATTTGCAACAACTATAGTGGCCACAGAGATTCCTCATTAAAAGAAAATAACATGTCCTATGTCCTGTGTGGAAAACCCCAAATCCTTGTCACTATACCGTCTTCTACAGACTACTGAGGCGAAGTCTATACCTAGCCTACAAGGCCTTCTCAGATCCAATCCTGATGGATATGCTACACATTCACAAACAAACAGCACAAGAATTACCTGATCTAAGGATCTAAACCTCGTCTGTGACATAAGCAAAACTTGTTGGGGGAACAAGTGTGTGTTTGAGAGATTACCCTTTTTCTGGAAAAAAAAACTCATTTATGTGAAACAGAACTCTTCTTTAAGCCTATTCAAATCATATTTGGACCAATAGATGGGAAATCATAAATTCACCCCAGCTTATCACCTGTGTCCTTTATGGACAGCAGTAACTTATAGATGCTCTAAGGGACAGGCATGCACCAAAGTCTTTCTAGTCCTTGGGCATTGACAATTAGGAAAACTGGGGTATGAATGGTTAGGCGTAAAAAGGCTCTATGGCCATTAGACTGGTAACAGCCAATGTGGATTTCTTCTAGTGAGTTGGAAATGCATGAAATTGCTTTCCTTACAAATTTGTGTAACAAGAACTTGTTGGAATCCAGACAAATCAGCTATAATGGGATGTAGGAAAAGATAGGATACTGGTTAGGAATGAGCTTCTCTTTAAATAAGCTATACTTTAGTGGGTATGACACTGATGTATATGCTGTATTTTATATAGCATACATCATGGACAGAAGTAAGTTAAAAAATAAAAAAAAGACATCTGGGTACACAAGTCCCAGGATACAAAAGTACCTGATTCTCATATGCCCACTGGCTACAGGACTGTGACAACTGATAGTGTAGAATCTTCAAGACACAGAAGACACAGAAACACTCCAACAATAGGGTTAGGCCAAGTTCAGGGGGAGGATGCCCCTACCCCATTGTAGAAGGGCGTAGTAGTCCACAAAAACTGATATGCCTGAAAAGAGCCATAAAGATGATAGAGTAGACTACTGGGGATAAGAAAGAAATTATGTATTGTTACTATTATGCAAGAAGCCCAGAATTTCCAGGTAGAAGACATTCAAAAAATTAACACAGAAATCAGAGGAAAGAAAAATACTTGCACAAGAAAAACTGTCAAAACCTTCAAATGCATTTTTGTATTCATTAATACAATATATTTATGAAAAACATTATATAGACAAAAAACTTTGGACCATTTGGAAAAAGAAGCAACCAAGGATGTGCAAAAAATGTAAAGAACAAAACATAGAGATTTTTAAAGGCATGAAAACATGGGAAAGAAAAAAGAGAGATCTGACTTGCTGCAATATTTATGCAAAGGAGAAAGCCAAAGTAATCAATACCCGGAAGCATGTCCAAAGATATTTGAAGAGACATACAAAGTATCAGGTATGGAAACTTTCATAACACAAAAAATAAGATCACCAAAGGGGAATGTAAAACAGAAGATTAGTAAAGTAGAAGTTAAACACATAGAAGTTGAAGTTATGGAACACTTCCAAAGTGAAGGATTTAGTGTAGCTAACACAGTTTATGTCACAGCATGATGGAACAATTACTCCCCAAAGTAAAGAAAACAGAAAGGAAGAAATATAGACATGGAAAAGTCTAGTGACTTTAATACTGTATAATATCTATCCAAAGGAGAAAGCAAAACAAATCAATATAAAAAAGTGGCACCAGATATAGTTGCAGAGAAGTACTGGCAAAGGCATCTGGATATTCAAAATTTCACAATACAGAAAAAAAAGCAAAGGGGGGAAGTAAAAGTAAAATTAATGCTAATACAAATGGTAGTGTTTGATCAATGCAGCAAGACTTTCAGGGATGGCCACAGTGTCACCAATTAGATACAAGTACTCTCAAATGTTAAATATTCTCTAAAAGACCAGCCACAAAGAACAGCTGAAATATATTTAATAATAAATAATAAAAAGAACACAAGATAATACTGAATACCTTTTCATAATAAACACCAGTATTTCCATCACAAGAAATATAAAAAATAACACAGATGGATAGATTCACACAGATATTGAAAAAGAACTACATTTAGCTATTCTCACTATGTTTTCCTAACTGATTAAAGAATTACTGTTCCCTAGTTAAGTTACTTAGTACAGCAAGGCAAGATGATGTGGGTAAGTGGTCTTTCCTGTCAGGTTTCACAAACAGACTGCTGAGTACAATCTCTTACTAGTATGAAAATATAATTTCATTGCTGGCTTCAGACTGATATCATACACATCTGGTCACCTGACTCTGGTTCCCACACTACCCCCTTTACTAGAAACATGAGCCAGGATCTGGCACCTGTGTGTCACAATACACAACTAGAGCTTTGCTAAGATCTTTTGCAGCATCTGGAAATCTAGTATTGCACTTTGATACTATGATTATGCTCCTGAAAGACAGCATGCAGCTTAAAAAGATAGCATTAGGCATTAACAGAAACAGTAATGTATAAGCATATGTTAAAGACAGGATGGCTCAGAGATTGTGTGAAGATTTTTTTATCCATGAATTACAAAGGTGTGGATGGCTTTCTACAGGAAAAAAAGCTGTGGTAGAATGTAAGAATACATGAAATATACAAAAAAAAATGGTCTAATAGAATGTATGAATAAGTTGTATACCTGTTCATTATGAACTGTACATTACCTAAGAGATACTGTAATTAGGTAGGATGTGGAATCCTTTTGTGTGAACAAATTGCATTTTTGTACATAGGATATACCACCACAGTAAATTTATGCCAGTCATACTATTTAATAGTGAGGTCAAGGGTATTTTCCTGCATGGTTTATACAATGTAAGCAGCTATCCTTCCTTTCCACAGCAGGTTTATTATGATGTTAACATGGCTGCCTCTAAGAGCAGAGGTAATTAAATATTTGTACAGAGTTACAGGCTTTGCAAGAGGCAGCTGAGTAAAGCTGACAAAACTGACTACAGTAATGTCTTGTACATGACAACAAGTCAAATATTCCAATATCCACATAAGTACACTTATAACAGTGGCAATAAAGTCATTAATCTGAACCTCTTTATTGGTTGCAGTTTACATGTCTGGAAGACAGACATTGTAATGCTGTTACACAAGGATAGCCCAATCATAGACCCTGGTAAACAACAGACTTATTAGTCTCACTAGCCTTATATTTACCTATTCTAGTTACTGTAACATTCTCATTTTTATGTACAACTGTGGAGCTTTTCTCCTCGGGTGTCTTCTGAAAAAAGGGCAATAGCTCAGTCAGTACCCTAGTCAACAAATGTCAAATAATAAATAAAACTTTCAAACTATAAGCTCCTTGAACACATTTTTAGGGCCATACATACAAGTATTTGTTCTTTGATTCACCTTCCTGAGTGCATTAAAGTATATTCCTTGTATAATACAGCACCACTTGTTAGGTGTGTTTTAAATTTGTAGTTTTGAAACAAAATGTATGACCCAATAATGACAAAACTGCCCATTTCAGAATATTTTAACCATAAAAGGTCACTCAGACTTCTGTCATTACAATCCACCATTGAGTCAGTAAGCACAATGTCTGAAGAAGTAAAATTCATCTGACTAATTCCGCATTAAAGAGATTTGTAAGTAATGAAGAGGCTACTACTTGCAAACAACTTTATATTTCAATGTTTCTTTTACAAATTCAGTGCCTGCTGCCCTTGAAGAATTAATTGCCTATGTTACATTAAAGAAAAATTGGTAAGCTGGTAGTAATGCAATTGGGAATGACTAAAAACCTGACAACAAGTTCATAGTTACTAGGCATCATATACAAGACACACTCAGGAATGCAGAATCTCTATCCCCCCTTAAAATGCACCAAATAATCATCAACTAGGGCATTACATACCATGTCTCCATACCTCGACTCCATACGTCTCAACATCTTAGCACAAGAAATCTGGACAAAGCATAAAATAATGGGAGTTGGGGGTGGCAAAGGCCCCAAAATAGGAACACATTATAAATATTGCTCTTTTATACTTAGAAAGTGCAAGAGTACAGCATTTGTTGTGGTATGCATTTTCTGAAGGAAATGAAGTCTAAAACTCATACATATGTCATTATTTAGTGACTTCAGTCCTCTCCTCTGATTTGCCAGAAAACCTCAATTTGAGAAACAGACCAAAACTATGTGGCTAAATTGGGACAGTTCTGAGGTATGTTAAACACACACACATGTGCGTGCACACACACACACATGCACACGCACACGCACGCACACACACACACACACACACACACACACACACACACACACACACACACACACACACACACACACACACATCTTCTCACCCATACAGCAATACACACTATCTCTGATAAGAACAGAATGACTAGTTTAAATTACATACATACAATTCTCTTCTACACAGAAACAAATGGAACTGCTACTTTAAATTATACACGGATACCTACATTCTGTCTTCTCACACACACACCCCTTTCTCTTTGCTGTTTCACACACACACGGACACATACCTCTCACACAATAATACACACATGCACATACCTCTCTCTCTCACACGTCAAACACACACACTGACTCTCTCACACTCAACAAAGCAAATAAAATGTGCAAGCACACACTAAAAATAACAATAATTATCATCATCATAAAGCATGTCATAAATAAGATCCCTAACCCTAAAATGCCTGCCCTCCCCTCCCTAAAGCCCCAATTGCTCCTTAAACCTACATTCCACTTCCCCCTCCAATTCTAGAGCACCCCTAAACCTAAATTCCCTTAAACCTCCTGCACATTATGGCCCAGTAAACCAAAACAAAAATTCCCAACCCCCTACTTATGTTCTTATCACTCCCTAAACCTAAAAAGTACAGTTGTGTACCTACCATAAATGTAGATGTTCGAGTGTATTCACCGTTGCAGTCATTACAATTGGGTTATCCTGCTGGCAGGCTACCCACAGTTGGCCTGAATTCCAAAGTCCTGGTCCTGGGTCGGTTGCTGTCGCCTCTTCCCTGACGTCAGTGCGCCAAAGGTATAAAAGATGCAGCCGACGCCATTTTCTTCAGTTTTTCTCGCCCCAGATGTCAGGTGCCCCCAAAAGGGTAGGCTAATTTATGCCAATAAACATGCATGCAGTAAAGTAAAACTCTTCCTTCATCTACAAGCAAATACACCACATAGGATGTATAGAATACAGAAGTACAGATAAGTCCCAGCAAAGGAAAGGGGGATGGTGGGTGGGTAACCTGGACTGCAACAGTGAATACACTCGAACATCTACATTTATGGTAGGTACACAACTGTACTATGTTCATCGTGTTTCACTGTTGCAGTCATTCCAATTGGGTTGAATCCCAAAGCTAAGGTTGGGCGGCTGGGGCTAAATAGGATTAGGAGAGGCTATGAGGCCCTGCAGAACTGCAGTGGCAAAGCCTGCCCTGGATTTAGATTCATAGATTCATAGATTCATAGATTAGTACTAGGCTAACTGCCCTCATGGACCATTTTAAGCCTAGCCAATTACCCCCTATGAGAATCAAACCCTGCACCTTGTGCTTTTAAGGTAAACACCTTAACCATTCCGCTATCCTCCCACCCAGTAGAGAGGTAAGTGATAGTGCTTTGTAAAAGTGTGCACTGAACTCCAAGTTGCAGCCTCTAAGATGTCTTTGGTTGGTACTCCTCTGATGAAGGCTGCTAAAGTGGCTGCTGCTCTGGTTCAATGTGGCCTAATGCCCTTAGGCACTGATTTGCCATGCTGTGAATAGCAGAAATGAATGCAGTGGCCTATCCACTTTGAAATAGTCTGCTTAGAGATAGCCTTTCCTTGTGATCCTGCAGCATATGCCACTAGAAGTTGTTCAGTCTTTCTGAAAGCTTTGGTTCTGTCCAAGTAGAAGCGTAGTTGCCTGTGAATGTCCAAAGAATGCAGAAGTCTCTCACCCTTATTCTGTGGGTTTAGATAAAAGGGAGGCAAATGAATTGTTTGATTCAGGGCCACACTGGACACTACCTTAGGCATAAATGTCGGGTTTGTCCTCAGAGAAACCCTGTCAGGATGGAAAATTATAAAAGGTTCCACAGCCATGAGTGCCTGTAACTCTGAGGCTCGTCTTGCAGAGGTTATTGCTAGGAGCAGAGCTGTTTCCAGGATTAGGTTAGGTGGGTGGCCTAATGGTTAAGGTGTTTGCCTTACAAACACAAGGTGCAGAGTTTGAGTCTCACAAGGGATAATTGGCTAGGCTTAAAATGGCTCGCAAGGGCAGTTAGCCTAGTATGAACCTATGAACCTATGAACCTATATCAGCTGTAGAGGCTGGCTCAAAAGGAGGTACTGTGAGTTTTTCCAAGACATAATTGAGGTCCCATGCAGGTATTGATGCTCTCCTTGGAGGTCTTATGTTTTTGGCCCCTCTGAGGTACTGCCTTAATAATGGATGAGAAAAAAATAGGTGGTTCTGTATTGTAATGAGCTGAAGCCCTTACAAATGCCTTCTATGAACACCTTCAGGACTGCATGGATCAGGCAATCCCAAAACAAAACCAAGACTCTTTCCACCAAGGGCAAACGTCCAGTCTGGTGGACCCCAGCCATAAACAAACTTTACAATAAGAGGAGAAAGCTATTACATGATAGAGTAAAATCCCAAAGAGGGAAGGCATCTTTGATCAGTACTAGCAAGAAACTACGATCCCTCATAAAATCATCCAAGGCCAACTTTTGAGAGAAAAATTGCCATAGATTCAAAAGACAATCATAAGGCCTTCTTCAGCTATGTCAGAAACCTGGGTGGAAACTCCCAGATATGCTCAGAACTAGTCCAAAATGATACAAAAATCACTGAACCCACAGACATTGCCAACATACTGGCAGACAGGTTCAGCGCAAACTTCACCCCCCTCTCCCCCCCTAAAGGAGAGATAACTATCCCAACGGAGTGTAGCCTCCCAGCAATCTCAAATGCGCAGGTGAAAGCTGCTCTCTCTAAAGCTAAAAACACAGCATCAATGGGACCGGATGGTGTCCCCAGCTGTGTGCTACATGAACTCAATGAAGAACTAAACCCGCACATAAGGCAGCTGTTTAATCTTAGCCTTACCACAGGATATGTGCCCAAGGAGTGGTGTACGGCAACTGTGGTCCCACTCCACAAAGGCGGTGCCTCTACGGACCCTGGTAATTACCGCCCCATAAGCTTAACAAGCCTGGTCTGCAAAGCTATGGAAAGGATCATAATGGAACTCATAAACAAGGACATAGGGGACTTGCAGACCTTGGACCCAACCCAGTTTGGCTTTGTCAAGGGCAGATCTTGCCTTTTGAACTTGGTCGACTTCTTCGAAACAGTCACCAAGGCCATTGATGAGGGAAAGGCAGTCCATACAGCCTACCTTGACCTTGCAAAAGCTTTCAACACAATACCCCACTCTGATATTATAGAGAAACTTACCAGCTTAAATGTAAACCCATATGTCACAAGATGGGTTGCAAACTGGCTAAAGGACAGAACCCACAGGGTTAGAGTTGCTGGAGCCATGTCAGACTCCAAGTCGGTCACAAGTGGTGTCCCACAGGGATCAGTCCTTGGCCCCCTATTGTTCGGCATCTACTTCTCAGAAGTACAGGCAAACATAGGAGGACTATGGCTGACAAAGTTTGCAGATGACTGCAAACTGGGTGCCATAGTGGATAGTACATCGGACACAGACATCCTTCAGAGGGGTCTCACGGGAACTGATAGCTGGTGCCAGAGCCCTGGCCTGAAGTTAAACGCAAAAAAGTGTATAGTCATACCCTTCAGGAAAAACAAGGTAACCCCAAGCTACCACATAGGTGGCAACCCACTAAGCACAGAAGAGGTTATCAGGGACCTGGGGACCCAGGTTGACAGTGGCCTCTCGTTCGACACTCACATTGCTAAAGTGGTTCGAAAGACCTTCTACATTGCCCACCTGATCATGAAGGGATTCACATCCAGATCAAGTGAGGTCATTGTTCCCCTGTACTCTTCACTTATCAGACCAATGATCGAGTACAATGCCCCATTCGGGATGTATCTCACCCGACACCTGCAGCAATTGGAGAGACCCCAAAAGTTCCTCACCAAAAGGATAAAGGGACTCCAAAACCTGTCATATGCTGACAGGCTGAAGAAACTCCAACTCTATTCAGTTGCATACCGTCTGCTCAGAGGTGACCTATGCCTGACATACAAGGCCATGACCAACCCGGAATTAATGGACATGCTCCACCTCAAAAAATCCAAATCCACCAGAACCACTAGAGCAAGTGACTTAAACCTTAGCACAGATATAAATAGGACGTGCTGGAGAGATAGATTTATCACCCAGAGACTCCCCATGCTGTGGAATAAAATCCCGGTCCATGTGAGGCAGAGCACCTCGCTGGCTCTGTTCAAGAGAAATCTTGACCGGTGGATGGGAAATCGTAGGTTTACCCCAGGAATCATCTCTGTGTCACTGCTGGACAGAGGCACAACAAACTAATGGGCACAGTATTTCTAACATAAGGGGTTGCGTAAGCCACCAAACGGGCTAGGCTTATAAATGCCTTAGGACAGATAGCCTAGTATAAACCTATGAACCTATGAAATGGCAGAGGCATGAATCTTAATTGATGAAAAGGATAGGCCTTTGTCCAGCATCTCAGTTAAGTATTGCAAAATCTGAGGAATATTTGGTACAATCGTGTCAATTCCTTGTGCCTGGTTCCAAGCACAGAATCTCTTCCATTTTTCTGCATAAGATTTTCTGGTGCTAGGCCTCCTGGCCTCCAAAATAACATCCATCACTGCTTTAGAGAGGGGTGTGTTTTAAATGGTTACATTATCTGCCATGCTGCCAGATTTAAGGTCCTGAGTTGGCTGTGCAGGATCTGACTGTTTTGTTGGGTCAATAAGTGAGGAATTTGAGGTAATGTCCAGGCTGGGCATTGAGACAAGTTCTTTAGGATTGGGTACCAGTGCTGGCGGGCCAGTCTGGGGCAATCAGTATCATTTTTGGCTTCTCTTGTCTGACATTTAGGAGTACCTTAGGGAGGAGAGGCAGTGGAGGAAAGGCATATACTGTTAAGTTTTTCCAGCTGAAAGATAAAGCATCCACTTTCCATGCTTGCTTGTGATAAGTCCTTGTGCAGAATCTCTGTAGTTGGCAGTTGTGAGGGAAGGCAAATAGGTCTATGTCTGGGCATCCCCAGTTCCTTGTTATCATGCTGAAGACTTGTGGATCCAATTTCCACTCGTGGGGATCCATTAGGTTTCTGCTTAGTTCGTCTGGCAGAGTATTTATCTTTCATTGCAGGAATTGTGCTTGCAAATGTACTTGGTAAGTCAATGCTGTGTCCCACAAAGTCATGGCTAGTCTGCAGAGGGGGTAGGAATGTGTGCCTCCCTCCTTGTTTATGTACCACATGACTGTAGTATTGTCCATCTTTATCAATAGTTGTCCTGGATGAAGTAGATCCTTGAAGGCTGTCAGGGCATTTTGAACAGCTAGCATCTCTTTCTGATTGATATGAAGATGCATTTGGCTTGCGGGCCATGTGCCCTGAATACATTTTCTTGCCATATGGGCCTCCCAGGCATAATCTGATGCATCTGTTGTTAATGTCTGCCTGGCTGTGGGTAAAGTGAAAGGCTGTCCCTTGTTGTGGGGACAGGCCGTTGCCCACCATCAAAACTCCTGTTGCAGGCAGGGAATGAGGGAAATTATTGTTTCCAGGCTGTGGCAATGTTGAGTCCAAACACTTTTTAGATACCATTGTAGTTTCCTCATATGCAGTTTTGCATATGGAATTAGCAGAATGCAGGATGCCATGAAGCCCAATGCCTGCAGAATTTTTCTTGCAGATAACTGGGTCTTTGTTGCCAACATTTTGAAATAAGTAGTCAGTTGTCTTTGTCTGGCGTGAGATAAGCCACCTGGGCAGTTGTATTTAAGCTTGCACCCAGGAATATTATCTCTTAAGAGGGTACTAGTTTTGATTTATTTTCGTTTACTGTGTACCCTAGGCATGCTAGTAATCTTTTTACAAATGCCAGATGCTGTAGTAGAATGTCCTTGTTCTCTGCTTGAATAAGGCAGTTATCCAAGTAAGGATATATTTGTATTCCTCTTTGTCTGCAAAATGCAATTACTGGTGCCAGGCATTTTGTGAAGACCCTGGGCACAGTAGATAAGCCAAAGGGCAGTGCAGAGAATTGGTAGTGCATTGAGCCAGCTATAAATCTGAGGTATCTTCTGCATGATTGTCTGATTGGGACATGCAGGTATGCCTCTTTTAGGTCTAAAGTCACAAGCCAAGCCCCCCAGCATGGGCAGAAGCTGCTGCAGAGTCAACATTTTGAATTTTGGAATATCCAGAAATGTGTTTAGAATAGACAGGTCCAGTAATGGTCTCCAGGCTTTGTCCTTTCTGGGCACCAAGAACAATCTTGAGTAAAATCCTAGTCCCTGCTCTTGCTGTGGTACTCGCTGAATGGCCCTCATGTCCATGAGGGATGAAACTTGCTTTTGTGCCTCTGCCCATTGATTGTGTGGCAGGGCTGGCATACCGTTTGCCCTTGGCAGGGTGTGAAAATGGAACCTGTAGCCTTGTGACACTATATTCAGAACCCATTTGTCCTGGGTGATCATGTGCCAATTTTGTGAAAAAAGTGCTAGTTTTCCCCCTTAAAGGAGCTGCCAGAAAATAAGTGCTTGGTGCTGCCAGGGGAAAGTCATTGAGACTGTTTCCTGTATGGCTGTAATTTATCTTCTCCGCTTTTGGAGGTAGAAGCCCCCCATTGTTTAGACCTGTATGAGACTTGGGGCTGGGATCTGTCTCTGGGGTATCTGTATCTGCCTCTTTGTGGCCTGTCTGACACTGGAATGGACCAATTCTTTGTAGGCCAGTTCCTGCTAAATCTGGGAGGTTGTACCTGTAAGAAATCCTTGACTGTTTGCATAGATTTAGCTTTGTCCTCCATTTTCTTCAACACCTCTTCTGCTTTAACACCAAACAAGATATCATGCTGTAATGGAGCATCTAATAATTAGAAGTTATGTACCTACCATAACGTTCCATGTTAGTTGTCTTCTTCTCGCCTTCTTTCTTGCTGGATGGGTTCGGAGCCGAACCTCGGCTCCGACTCGGCCACTCTAAAAGCTCGAGAGCTAGTTCCACCGGCTCGAGGCTCCCCTATATCCCACAATGCTAGGCGGTAACTCCTCAGATCTCGTTTGTAAGCTAGGCCCAGCTAGGAAAATTCCATAAAATGGAAGAAAAGGGGTAATCCGCCTCTATAGCTTGACTAAAAGATGCCCTAAACCTGACTGAGGAAATATATATATATATATATATATATATATATATATATGCCCCTGTATTAAAAATGAGATCAGCAAAATTGTGACTTTAATGTGTAATAATCCTCCTTGTCAGTAAAGGGCAGTAACTCAATGCATTTCTATGTACAATGATTGTTTTCACTGATTGTTTTTACTGGCTGTTTTTTAAAATTTGGATGAGTATATAAAAGCAGTTAACTGAATGTATTAGTGTAATCTGATGAAGTTGTGGACGAAAACGTATGGTGATTTGATTCAGCGTTATTCTTCGAGTGAACTGTTCGGCTTAATAAATTTGTTTGCCTACCTAGCAGTGGTTCAGGGTGCTTTGTTTCTGCTTACTGGTTTGTTCTGCATCCTCCGTTTTTGTTTACTAGTAACTTTGGGATGGAATCACCTGCTGGGAGTGTGGCAAGCAATGGAGCAAAGACTAATGAAGTCGGTGAGCTCAGGAAGCTTATCGGACAGCTCACTCAACTTGTGGGGCTTTTGACCCCAGTCAGCCAATCTTTGGCCTCGGTATTGACGCCTGTATTGGAACCAGGAAACCAGGAAGTGCATCGGAGTGTTGAGGCGAGAGACGGGCTGTTGGTGAGGAAAATGATTCCAGAGATGTAGAAAGACGAAATGGAGCAGGATCCAGCAGTCTGGATGGTTTCCCTCGGATTTTGCTTGAAGAAACCGACCACGGACAATCTGAGCAGCCTAACAATGTTAGAAAATGTGTGAAGGAGTTCGTTTTGGCCCTGGTGGTAGTTTAAACTCTACAGGTACAAAAAGACATTTCAGTGACTTATTCAATGTTGTTTATGATTTTGCTAGCAAAAACAACACCAATGATAAACTACAAGGAACTTTTTCTCAAAAGCTTGATGACCTGGACTATTTTTTATACAAATGCAAAATGTTAGAAATGGATAACACTTATTTAAAGTATTGTTTAGAACAGAAAATTGTGCCCAAAGGGCTTAGGGTATGCAAATACCCTAACAAGGTTGTGGAAGGTACAGAGTTTTATTTTGAACTAATAGAGGCTTTTGATAATTGTGGTTTTGATATAATGAGGGCTATCATTAAAAATAATGAGGTAGAAATAAAGAAGTTGCAAGAAACTGTAGAATGTATAAACAAGGACATTACTCACGATTTACTATTTACAGTGGACGAAGAGAGAAGCAAATATCATAAACTATTAAATAATTTAGAAAGTAAATGTTTGGAGGTTAAAACAGAAAATTAAACAAGATTGAGAGAGATTTAAATGAATACAAAACAAAGAAACAATACCAAGCCTAAGAATTGGGTGAGAAATGTTAGAAATTATGACATTAATCACTTCAGAGAACCTAACAATGACATTTCTGACAATGAATTGCCTTTAGAGAATGATTATGATGCTGCATTTCCACCTTTAAGGCGGTCTGAGAGACTTATGCACAGGAACCTGTTACTTACAATTCAAAAAACTACAAAACCAGAAACTGGGGAGCTCAGGAAAGGAGACGACCAGTCTGGGAATAATTACAAACTGTGGTTTCAAATACAGTTATAAAGATTTTAATATTTTTAATTACACAGATGTAGCAATTAACAGTAGTCATTTTGAACTATTGACAAAAGGTTTTGGTTTTATACCTAGAGAGAAAACAAATATTTTTAAACTTTTAATTGATATTAAATTATTTATCAGGAAGAAAAACTTAGAATTATATTTTAAAGGAAATGGTGTCAACATGAACAATGTAGAATTGCCACGTAAGAGCACCTTTAATCCCCCAACACACCCTCAGCTAAGAAACTTTGAATTGAGCTTGGAACACGAGCTTAGGAAAATTCTGAGTTGTCACAAAGTGCAGTCTAATTTAACAGACCCAGAGTTGAAAACTTTGAAATCATTAAGTGAGAACAAGAATATAAGAATTATGAAGCCCGATAAGGGCGGGGGGGTTGTGCTTATGGATGCCATTAACTATGAGAGCAAAATGTTTGACATATTAAATGATAATACCAAATACACCAGAATATCCTTGAATGAAATTAATATTGCCTACAAGCGAATTTATGTTATTTTAAATGACTTATTAATGGATGGAGTTATTGACATGAGTACTTTTAAATATTTGCATGTAGACAAACCGAGAATACCCTCCATATTTGGGATACCAAAGGTGCATAAAGATGAAAGTGACCCACCTTTGAGAGTGATAGTGTCAGACCAAGGTTCGGGCACTGCACCTTTGGCCAAGTACATTGACCAGAAGATAAAAAGCTTGTTTGTGACAACAATGTTATTTTAAAAGATTCGTGGCATTTCTTAGGAAAACTAAATGAATCACTTGCAAATGAAACAAAAGGTTTTGGTACCTTGGATGTGATTGACTTATTTACAAGTATACCCCATGATGTAGGCCTTGAATGGTTCGAAGAAATGCTACTTGAATCCAAACTACTAGGGCACAATGAGTTCAGAACTGTATTGTTATTAATGGAGATTGTCCTAAAGAATAATTTTATATTCTTTCAGGGCGAGTATTTTCGACAAACTAAAGGTGTGGCGATGGGGGCACACTGTGCTCCCACTTATGCTAACACTATAATGTCCTTCTGGGAGAATAAGTTTGTACTGAATTCAGAATATAGTAGTTTATGGAAGTTGTATGGTAGATTTCTGGACGACTTGTGTTTCTTATGGGCAGGCACTCAAGATGAATTTGGTAGCTTTGTGGAATACCTAAATGGTACCACAGAATTTTTAAAATTCACTCACAAATTCACTACTGATGAATTGAAATACCTTGATGTTAACATATCTAAAACTGAGTATGGCTTTGAGTCTAGAATTTATAGAAAAGAGACCTTTTCTAATTCTTATCTGCACTACTCAAGTTCGCACCCCCACACCAGAAAAGGAGTGTTATAAAAGGGCAATTTGTGCGCTTGTGTAGAATGACTTCTGATGATGCATGTTATGGTAACGAATGTAAAACCTGAGAAACATGTTCCTGAATAGAGGCTACCCGGAAGAGCTCATTGATAGAGTTTCCAAAGAAGTCAGTGATGGGAGGAAGGGAAGGTTTGCCCCTGTATTGGGTAAAATTGAAGATGTTGCAACTCAACAAGTCACAAACAAGAAAGTAGATGGGTTAAACAATGAATTGTATCAGGTATCATTACCACATATGATGGACAAGCTGGTGTGATCAAAAGAATTTTTGACAAAGAGTGGATTAACTTTTCTAAAGTTTCTGACTTAAATCACATTTTCCAGGGTGAAATAAAACATATTTATAGGAAAGGGAACACCCTGAAGGATATTTTTGAAAGAGGTAGTAAAGGGAATTCAAGGTTAGCAGGTACAAACAAAAAGCTGGTGTATTTAAATGTGGTGCTTGTAATTATTGTTCTTATTTGATTACTGGGGATACCATTACTTTACCTGCCAGAAATAATAAAATTTTAACTTTAAAACTTTTGCAAATTGTAACACAAAAGGGATTATTTATGTTGGGTTATGTAAAAATGTAATGCCTTTTACATTGGCAAGAGTGAAAGAAAGGTTAAGCAGAGAATTTATGAGCACACCTATGATATTCGTACAAAATGTGAAACAAATTCTCTGTACAAACACACAAAACTTGTCCTGAAGCTGAATTTCAGTTTTTATATTAGAGGTTGTGCCAAAGGACCCCAGGGGCGGTATGTGGGAGACTTTAGTTGAATACAGGGAATTATACTGGCAAGTGGTGTTGGAGGCCAGTAAATTCCTGGTTTAAATGACATGATCTCACTTGCCCCTGTATTAAAAATGAGATCAGCAAAATTGTGACTTTAATGTGTAATAATCCTCCTTGTCAGTAGAGGGCAGTAACTCAATGCATTTCTATGTACAATGATTGTTTTCACTGATTGTTTTTACTGGCTGTTTTTTAAAATTTGGATGAGTATATAAAAGCAGTTAACTGAATGTATTAGTGTAATCTGATGAAGTTGTGGACGAAAACGTATGGTGATTTGATTCAGCGTTATTTTTTCGAGTGAACTGTTCGGCTTAATAAATTTGTTTGCCTACCTAGCAGTGGTTCAGGGTGCTTTGTTTCTGCTTAAAAGATGCCCTAAACCTGACTGAGGAAATATATATATATATATATATATATATATATATATATATATATATATATATATATATATATATATATATATATATATACATACATATATAGAGGTGGTAGAAAAGATAACGGTCACAAAACAAACTCCTCTAGGTCGGTCCAGGCTAGGGGGAAGGAGGGAGGGACGCAAGAAAGAAGGCGAGAAGAAGACAACTAACATGGAACGTTATGGTAGGTACATAACTTCTAAATGTTAAGTTGTCCATCTCGCCTTCATTCTTGCTGGATGGGACCGCGTCCCTAGCACCTTGTCCCGGGTGGCCTATCGGAACAGACTCTTGAGTACAGTGGAACCAAAGTTGGCTCGGTCTCTAGAGGCTAAGTCCAACTTATAATGAGAAATGAAGGTATGGGGAGAAGCCCAAGTAGCTGCAGCACAAATCGAATCAATAGGCAGTCTGTCTTGGAAAGCTATAGATGTAGCTAAAGCTCTAGTTGAATGAGCTCTGGGTTTGGTTGGCAACTGTTGATGTCTAATCTCATACACAAAGATAATCAATGAAGTAAGCCATCTAGAAAGAGATACCTTAGAAACTGGATGGCCCATTATGCCTTCTGCACAGGAAACAAACAGTTGATCAGACTTCCTAAATTGTTTGGTCCTGTCTAAATAATACCTAAGTTGACGATGAACGTCTAACCAATGTAATTTTTGTTCCAATCTGTTCGAATAGTTAGGAAAGAACACAGGGAGGTCAATTGTTTGATTCAAATTTGCCGGTGAAACTACCTTAGGCAAAAAGGATGGGTTGGTACATAAGGACACCCTATCCTTATGAAACAAAAGATAAGGGGATCGACTACACAGAGCATGAATTTCAGAGACTCTTCTGGCTGAGGTAATAGCTACCAAAAAGAGTGTTTTCCAAGATAGCAATTTCATTGGGCATAAAGCCGCAGGTTCAAAGGGGGGAAGAATCAAGGACGTCAGGATCAAGTTGAGATCCCATAGAGGAGGAGGATTCCTGATAGGTGGTTTGAGGAGAAAAACTCCCTTTAAAAAGGCTTTGCAGAGTTTGTGAGACATAATGGAGGACTCTGAGACTCCAACATGAAAGTTAGATATAGCTGCCAATTGAACCTTGATGGTAGAAGGAGACGAACCTGAATGGAAAAGTTTGGCTAGAAAATCTAGAACTGATTGAATGGAAGCAGTGAAAGGATCTATGTCCTTTGACTGCGCCCAATAGGAAAAACGTTTCCACTTACTATGATAAATCTTCTGAGTGGAGGATTTATGAGAGGCTATTAAAATATCTCTAACTGAGTGAGATATTAGAGGAAGCCTGGCTAGAGTTGGAATTGGAGAAACCATGCTGTGAGGTTTAGAGAAGGGAGGGAGCGGTGCAACTGACCCGACTGATGGGTCAAGAGGTCTGGAACTGGGTCCAGAAACCAGGGTTGCTCCAACAGATAACGGTGAAGAAATGGGAACCAAACCTGTCGAGGCCAGTAAGGGGCAATGAGGATCATGGAAGCTTTCTGAGCGATGGCTTTCTGTATTAGTTGAGATATCAGTGGAAAGGGAGGAAAGGCATACAGAAGTCCCCGGGGCCAATCGTGGACTAGAGCGTCTCTGCTGGGATGGCCTGGTTGGGGAAAGAGGGTGAAATAATCGTCGCACTTGCTGTTTTGGGGAGTAGCAAAAAGGTCGCAGCAAGGCCGACCCCACTTTCGAAAGACTTTGTCCAACATTGATCTGGTTCCACCTTGTTTGTTGATGTACCACACTACAGACATATTGTCTGTCTGAATTGCTATAGTTCCTTTGGGAAGAGAGTCTTGTAGGGCTTGCAACGCTAGAAGCACTGCTCTCATCTCTAGGACATTTATGTGCAAGTGGTGTTCGAAAGGTTGCCATATGCCCTGGACCGTCCTGCCCTGGTAATGCCCACCCCACCCGATCAGGGAGGCGTCCGTTGTCAGTGTAGCAGCCGGAGGGGGAGGAACAAAGGGTCTTCCTAGGAAGAGCTGGGGGGATGTGATCCACCAAGAAAGATGATTCCTGCACGATTGTGTTATCGCAATGGAATGGGACATTGGAAGTTGTTGGTACGACCATTGTGTGAAGAGCATCCATTGTAAGATTCTCATGTGGAATCTGGCTAAAGGAAGGAGGGGGATAGCAGTCGCCATTATCCCTAAGACCTTCAGGGCCAGTCTGACTTTGATTTTGTTGCTCTGCAAGACAAGAGAGACCTGTCTGTGTATGTCTGCTATTCTCTGCTCTGTGAGTCTGGCTGACATGCTGACTGTGTCTAGATTTGCACCTATGAAGGTAATAACACGGTAAGGCGACAAGACAGACTTTTCATAATTTATTGAAATGCCTAGTGTTTGACATGTGTGAAAGGTATAGTCTCTGGCAAGAAGCAGAAGATGCTTGGTGGGGGCTGTAAGGAGCCAGTCGTCTAAATACGGAAACACTTGGAATCCTTGGCGTCTCAGGTGAGAGGCGACCACTGCCATGCATTTGGTAAACACTCGGGGGGCTGTAGTGAGTCCAAAGGGCAGGGCCCTGAATTGGAAATGACTGGTTCCCAGCCTGAAGCGGAGGAATCTCCTGGCGCGTCGGCTCATTTTGATGTGGTAGTACGCATCCTGGAGATCTATAGAGCACATCCAGTTGTCCCGCCCCAAAAGGGGTAGAATGGACTGCAGCATGACCATCCGAAATTTTGTTTTCTTGACAGACTTGTTCAAGTTGCTGAGATCCAAAATGGGTCTCCAGTCCCCTGTTTTCTTTGGAACCAAAAAGAATTTGGAGTAAATTCCGGACCCTTGTTGGTCTGCCGGAACTGGTTGAATGGCTTTTTTTGCAAGCAGCTTTGATATTTCTAGCGCTGCTTGCTCCCTTTGACTGGGTGGAACGTCTGGAAGGGGTTTTTTTGATTGCTTTGGAATGCGAAGGAATGGGATTGTATAGCCTTCGGAAATGATAGACTGTACCCACTTGTCTTGAGTTAGGGATTGCCAGGCTTCTGGGTACAGAGATAATCTTCCCCCGACTGCCTCCGAAGGTGGACAGTCGGGCAACACCTCAGGGATGCTGAAAGGGCTTGTCGGAGAAGGCTTCTCGACTGCCCTGATTCTGCGGGCCCCCTCTGCCTCTAGGGTGGCGTCTACCATTATTGTTCCCCCCTCTGCCTCTAGAGGGGAACCGACTCTGCGTCAGGCAAAGCTCCTTGGGATTGTTTGCGGAACCACATCTTTCCCCCCTTCTGGCCTTTGGGGTAAGGCCTAGAAGGAGTAGAAAAATGGACTCCCACAGCAGAGAGAGTCTTGCCTTCAGTCTTGCACCTAGTCAGGGTTTCCTTCACTTGAGGACCAAAGAGGGATGATCCATCAAAAGGGGAGTTAGTGAAGGACGCCTTGAAAGGGTCCACAAAATTACATAGCCGCATCCAGGCGTGCCGACGTAAGGCCACACCTGTACCTGCCGCTCTACTCGCTCCATCCGCCGAATACGAAAGGAGGCGCATGGAGGAGTTAACTATTGAATTGAGGGTAGCCAGCTGAGAGTTCATCCCACAGCTGTTGGATCCTTTAACATTTCACTCGCTTCCTTGATCAAATCTCTCTGGAGACGAGTGAAATGACACAGGTAGTTCAGCGAGCGCATAGAAAAGGTCGCTGACGTTGGATCCTTTAACATTTCACTCGCTTCCTTGATCAAATCTCTCTGGAGACGAGTGAAATGACACAGGTAGTTCAGCGAGCGCATAGAAAAGGTCGCTGACGAGAACATCCGCTTTCTGTACCTGTCCATAGTCCTAGACTCCTTGTTAGGAGGATGGACAGGCACTGAAGGATCAGCTAGCTCCTTCTTGGTGGCTGCAGCCACCACCATAGCATCCACAGAGACGCCTTTGGTCAAAAATTCTTTGTCCTTGGGGGCAGTGATAAACTTTGAAGGTCTCCTGGGGGTGGGGTCCACAGAGTCAGGAGCCGTCCAGGCCTTCTTTACCACCACCTGCATTAGGGGGTCAAAAGGAGGGGACACCCAGGAGGTGGAAGGGCGAGAGCCAAATGCCTCAAGATACACCGATTCATCCTCTGAAGGGTTGAGGGCTGGCCAATTCCCCCTCTGTTTCAAGATCTCGAGGATGTCTGCAAAAGAGACATCTTTAGAGGGGGAACGAGGGGAACCTTCAGAATCCTCTAAATCGGTGTCAGAGGTGACAGACTCAGGGGAGTCGATGTGCTTCCTCTTGCACTGCCTCTTCCTAGGAGGCTCTCCTACCGGGTCAGGAGAGGCCTCGGAAGAGGAGGAGATCCCCACTGGGGATACTTGAGGAGCTGGCTCTCTGCGATCCGGGATGAGGGAGTGAGCAGAAATCACCGGAAGCACCGTGGAGGGAGAGGCAGATGGAGCCGACTGTGGGGTTGAACCAGGTTCTAACACGCTCCTCATGACCTCGAAGGCACCCCTGTCAGGCAGAGCCAGAGGTCTCTGCTCCGAAAAGCTGAAAACCTCCCCCGGCACCGACAGTGATGGCTCCGAGGCCGATGTCGGAGCCGAACTCACCAGCACCGAAGCACCGAGAGGTAGAGTGGGGTCGGACAAGGGTCCGATGCCACTCGCCCCCTCGGAGCCGACGAGGGAAATCCGGTGCCGAGATTCCTCCAAGGAAGAAATTGGAGCAGACGACGGAACCGAAGACAACGGTATCGGTTCCGACACAGCCATAGTCTCGGGTCTGAGGCGCCCCAGCTCCGAACTCAAAGGAGTCGGAGGAGGAATACTCTGAGTGATGGGATTAGCCATCGACTGTTGAGTCGGGCATTGAAGCATCTGGGCCAGTGCCTCGGACTTAAGAAGTCGACTCACTACCCTCTGAAGGTCATGATCCGAAAGTCTTGATGACCTAGAGGAGTGAGATCTATGGCTCCGTTCAGACAGCAATGGAGATGCTGGAGCTGAATGAACGGAGCCGATAGATGGTGACCGGGACCTTTTTCTGGAGGTCGGTTCCAACAATCTGATCGGAGCCGACTCACCGGTGTCTGCCTCGGCTCCGGCCGGAGCCGAGGAAATAGCAGGGACATGAGTTTGAGAGTCATCGGCTCCAGCCGGAGCCGATGTTCGAACAGCCTTCGAAGCCCCAGAAGACGACTCAGATACCGGAGCCGATGGTCTGGTAGGCTTCGAGGGTTTCCCCGAAGACTGAGTCGGGGGTCCCTCAGGCTTCAATAAGCCCCTCAAGATGAGCTTATTTTTACACTCCTGCAGGACTCTAGGGCTGAAGCCATGGCAAACAGCACATGAGTCCTGCAGGTGCAAAGGTCCCAGGCAGTATACACAAGAAGTGTGACCGTCTGTCAGAGACATCTTCTGACAGCACGAGTCACACTTCTTAAAGCCTGAGACCTTCGATTCTTTAGACATTTCTAAAGAAGAAGTGTAATCACTCACACTCACACACACACAGATTACACTAATAGAAATAAACTAATTTAAACTAAATTAAACTAAACAAATCCCTACAGAAAACACAGTCACTCCAACTACTAGAAAGGGAGGGACGGGGCCTAAAGGCCTAAGGGAAAACTTTTGAAAATTCTTGGGAAAAAGGGGGAGAATTTGGAAGGGAAAGTTAAAGAAACTACCTAATTAAGTAATTAACACGGAAAAAAACAAAATTAAAGGGGTCTATCTAGTTAAACTTTGATCTAAATCAACTAACCTGAAGAGCCTGTTGGAAGAGCACCTCGATCGCTATAGCGGCAAATGAGATCTGAGGAGTTACCGCCTAGCATTGTGGGATATAGGGGAGCCTCGAGCCAGTGGAACTAGCTCTCGAGCTTTTAGAGTGGCCGAGTCGGAGCCGAGGTTCGGCTCCGAACCCATCCAGCAAGAATGAAGGCGAGATGGACAACTTAACATTTTTGCTTTAACATGATCAGGCAGATTCTGTTCCTTTAAGCAAGTATGCCTCCTAATGACAGAACCCGTAACAGCGGCCCTGTAGGAGGCCTCCAGAGAATCAAAACCACATTGCAAAGTATGCTTTCCCACTTGTTCAGCTGCATGCAATAAATCCTGCATTTCTTTGTTTTCTGCACATTCAGAATTTGTCAACATTTTCTGTTTAAGTAGTGACATAAGATATTACTGATATTTAAGCATATGAAACTGACAATTTAAAGCCCTTACAGCCAAGGTAGCAGAAGTGTAAATATTTTTCCCCCATCTGTCCAGGGCCCTTGAATCCCTATCAGAGGGGATAGGGTTTTTTGCAGTGGATGCCTTGACCCCTTTTGGTCCCTGAGAGATAGTTTCTGGGTCAGCAACAGGGTTTTTATAAAGAAATTTATGTGAATCAGGAGCCCTGTAATATCTGTCTGGCTTAACAGGAGCTGGTAATAAAGAGTCAGACTGGACTCTATAAATACATCATCTACAATGTCTAAAACAGGAGGAATAGCAAGGGGTCTGTGCTGAGGTAGTAAAAGAAAATCTCTGAGCCTTTTCTTAGATTCTGAGTAATCTTGGCTCTCCCAGTGGAAGTGCTCCCTCATAGTATGCAGGGTCTCCCCAAAAGAATAATCCTCAGGATGAGAGGCTGAAGGGATAGATTCTTCAGCATCAGAATCCTCATAGGGAGGAAGAGAGTAGCCCTGCTCAGAAGAGGAATCAGAGGAAATGGAAACCTGATCTGAAGATTCATGTTCTGTCCCTTGCCTAGGCCTCTTATCAGGAGGGGGATGGGAACCCCTGATCAAAGTAATTAGGTCTTCGGACATTTTAAGCATCTGTTTTTTAGGCATGGAGGCCTGTCCAGGGGAATGTTGTACTTGTTTCTTTGTCTTTAGAGGTGCTTTAGTCTTTGCCTTTGAAGCTGAAGTTGTTTTCACATATAACTGTGTAGGCCTGAAAACACCCTAAGAAGCCGATGCCTGCTCAGCGGCTCCAGACCCATCTGAGGGAATAGTTTCCGAGGGTCCAATACCTTGAGTTTCCAGTGGCCTAGATGGCTCCACGTGGGAGTCAGAAGTGGCCTGTGGCTCTGAGGTAGCGGGCGTCAGGGGCTGCGAAAGTGCCTCACTGAGAACCAGCGAACCAGTGACTGGCCTAGCCAAAGCCTCATCGTCAGTTTTGGACCTCGGATGCCTGTCCTTTTCTTTTTCTTTGCACTTTTTATAAATTCCAGAAGTCGGCTGTTCCAGCGGCATTATATAATTAAATCTTCTGCCAAAATAATGAAATGCAAAATCGTACCGACACTTAATAGTGCGTTGGTTAAATCTAGCACAAAACCGACAACTAGCAACGTCGTGGTCAGGGCCTAGGCAAGGAATACAGTAAGAATGAAAATCCTTATGAGGTATTTGCTTCCCACAAGAAATACAATTATTAACTATTTCTGACATCGGTCTGAAGCAAGAAAAAAGTTTCCCCAAAGGGGTACTTAGCTTTAATGAAGACTTCGGATCTGAAATTCGAACTTGAAAATTTCAGGAGTCGGCCGACCGGCACTTGCAAACGGCTTTTGCTTTGGGCACCGCGCAGCAAGAAAGACTGAAGAAAATGGCGTCAGCTGCATCTTTTATACCCCTGGCACACTGACGTCAGGGAGGAGGTGACAGCAACTGACGCAGGACCAGGACTTTGGAATTCAGGCCGACTGCGGGTAGCCTGCCAGCAGGATAACCCAAATGTAATGACTGCAACAGTGAAACACGATGAACATTCCCCTTTCCTCTCCCTAAACCTAAAATATCCTTCACCATCTGGTCCATGAGCTCTCTCTTACCAAATGAAATATAAATATCAGTCTATACCAAGATTATATATTCTATGCTCTGAAGGAGGTATGGGCCTCCTCAAAACTGATTATATGTATAGGTCTACAGCAGTGGGACTGCATACATATCTGCTGACCTCACCAGATCCAAACAGTCTTGAAAGTTTTAAAGCATGAGGGAGATGATGTCTAAGATGACCACTCTGCTTAGTTTAGCAGAATCATTCAATGGTAAGCAGGAATGGAAATCAAACCAGAAGTCAACAAAAAACAGGAAATTAATGTGTGAAAAACAAAAGAAAGAATGTAAGAAGGATCAGATGAGAAGAAAAAATGTGGAAAAGCCATAAATGTAGTAAGAAGTATAGAGGTCTGATGGAACAACCTCATGTTGATAAGGATTTCACACAGGAATGGATAAGGGGACGCAAGTCAAAACCAGTGGATGAAAGGTTAATAACAGCAGCCCAGGATAGTGGACTACATACTCATTAGTTTACGAAGGTCACTGAACATGTGGGAGAAGCAGACAAATGTAGGTTCTGTAAAAAAAAAAAAAAAAATTAGAAAGAGTCACATACCTTGTTGCTGGGTGTGATAAACAATTATGGCAGAGGCCCTATACACTGAAAGACACAATAGTGTGGCAAGATTGTTTCATTGAGGATTGTTCAAACACCACAATACAGAAGTAGCTGACAAGCTTTGGGAAGATGAACCATAAAGTATTATAGAGATTGATGAAGTGTACATCAGATTGGATCAGCCATTACCAACAGTCCAAAAAAGTACATGCAGGAACACCAGTTATAGTAGTTCATGAAAAAACACAAAAGTAGCTCTGATCATTGAAATTGTTACACATTGCTATTATAATGTCTTACATACAGCAAGACACAAAGTCGTAAAATATCAAGATGTGCAAGCAGAAATGAGAGCAATGTGGAGAAAAAATGCCCAGACAATTCCAACACATCTACTTTGTAATGTGTGATAAAGGTATGAGGGTTAACCCATGTACCTGCAGCACAAATTGAATCCAAAGAGAGCCTAGCTTGGAAGGCAGTAGAAGTCGACATAACTCTAGTTGAATGACCTCTAATTTTTTCTGGCAGCTGTTTATTTTGAAAGTTACAGACATAAGTAATGGTGTCTGTAAGCCATTTTGATAAGGTAACTTTTGAAACTGAAGCTCCTTTTCTGTTTTCTGAGAATGAAACAAACAGTTGGTCAGATTTTCTAAATTCCTCTGTCCTATGTAAGTAAAAATGTAACTGCTTATGGACATCCAATTGGTGCAGCTTGTATTCTGCCTTGTTGCCATAATTGGGGAAAAATACAGGTAGCTCAATAGACTGATTTAAATTGGTCTCAGAACATACTTTTGGCAGAAAGGAAGGCTTTGTCCTGAGAGAGACTCTGTCCTTGTGAAAAATCAAATACGGAGGATGGATAGACAGAGCTTGCAGTTATGAAACACTCCTAATGGAAGCAATGGCTTTTAAAAAGATTGTCTTCTATGATAAGAACTTTAGTGGGCAAGAGGAAGCTGGTTCGAATGGAGGGATAATTAAAGAAGATAACACCAAATTGAGGTCCGAAAGGAGGTCAAGGTTGTCTCATGGGAGGTCTTAAAAGGAATGTACCCCTCAGAAAGGCTTTGCATAATCTGTGGGACATTATATTGGATCCCATGTCTTCTACATGGTAGTTTCATATGGCAGACAGCTGTACTCATACTGTGGCTGCTGCTGCACCCCAATTAAAGGTTTCTGTTAAAAATTCCAGGATTGAAGATACAGGGACTGTAAAAGGGTCTATATTTTTTGTCAGCCCAACAAGAAAATCTCTTCCATTTGCTTGCATAAAGTTTCCTAGTTGTATTCTTGTGCACAAAACCAGAATGTGTCACACTACCAGGGATAGTTCTGGAAGCCTGGATAAGGTGGGAAGTGGAATAACCAAGCTGTCGGCTTGAGGCTTTGAAGAAAGAGTTGGAGCGTTCCTGACTGATAAGTTAGAAGATCCAGCACCGGGTCCAGGATCTAAGGCTCCTCCTGAAGATGGAGACATAGAAAGGGGAACCATATCTGATAAAGCCAGTATGGAGTGATGAGAATTAGTCTGCAACTCAAGGATTTGGCTTTCTGAAGAACTTTAGGTATTAATAGAAATGGGGGAAAAGCATAAAGAAGTTCTGGGGGACAATCGTGCACAAGTGCACCCCTTGGTAACTCCCCCAGAGGGAGAATTAGGGCAAAGAAGCTGCTACATTTGGAGTTCATCAAGGATGTGGCAAAAAGGTCACAGAAAGGCTGGCCCCACTTGTGAAAAATTTGGTTCACAATTTCCTGTTTCAGAGACTACTCATGCGGCATTTAATTTGTCTGTTATCACGTTGGATTTCCCTGGGATGTGCGTTGCAGTCAGAAAATGCTGAGAAGAAATTGCCCATTGCCATACTCTTTGAGCCTCTCGACATAGGGGATAGGAACTGGTTCTGTCTTGTTTGTTGATGTAGCACACCGCAGACATATTGTCTGTTTGTATTGCAATTGTACCTATTGGAAGGGAGCTCTGGAAAGCTTGCAACGCCAGAAGCACCGCTCTCATCTCTAGGACATTGATGTGCAAGTGGTATACGTGTTCTTGCCAAGTCCCTTGGACAGTCTGTCCTAGATAATGCTCCCCCACCCTATCTGGAAGTGTCTGTGGTTACTGTAGCTACTGGTTGGGGGGAACAAATGGTCTGCCTATCGTTACTTGCATGGACTGAAGCCACCATTGTAGGTCCCTCTTGCAGGTGTTCATAATAAGAATCTTGTGCGACATGGGTAACTCCTGCATGGCCCACTAAGCAAAGAGTACCCTCTGTAATATTCTCATGTGTAGATGCACAAGTGAACTAGTGTTATTGCCAGAATTCATTTCAATGCAACATGTCCCAGTTTGCTTAGCTTTAGTCAGCTAATTAGTTTCTGACTGCTCATTCCAATTAACATTGTGCATTAGGGACTTATTAATCACATTTTTACCTATCGGTGCTTTCTTTTGTGATATTATGGTTTTTGACAGAGTTTAACTTAATTTCATCTGAGCTGATGTATCCATTTTCATTTTGAAAATTTAACTGTGTATGTTAAAACTGTCTGCTTGTAAACTCTTGACTCTTGTACTGCCTGCTTCATTACATTTTTCTCTCTCCTTGCATGTTCCAGCTTGTGTTCCTGCCTATCCTGCTCTAACCTCCTGAATGCACCCTACCGGAAGTCCATGCTAAGAACCCACAAACAAGGAAATTTAAAATCAAAACCTAAAATCCCATCTGCTCCTTGCAAGGAATTTTCAGTGAAAGTATCTGTACTGCTTTAACCATTTTGCAATATTTAAAGGTAGTACATACCTTCTAGTAGGTTGCAGTGTGCTTCCCTGCCAGGTTAGCCAGCAGCCAAAACTTCCCCTTTTCTTGTCTATTAAATAACCCTACTCTCCCTCTTATATTTTTACCCCTATTCTGACTTACGATAGCTCCTTCCTTCCCCTAACCTGATATTCCCCTACAGGGGACTTTGTTGCATCAAACTGACTGCCCACTAGGTGGCGCTCCTCTACCATCTTGCTGTCTCTACTAATTTTCCCGCTCTTTACCTTATCTCACCTACATAGTTCCTAGATATCTCTTCTACTGCTCTCTCACTCACTATTCTCCCAGGATTACCCATCCACTTTTCCAATCTACAAATACTCATCTCTATTCCCTCATAAAGCCTCTGACCTTCTTCTACTGTCATTCTTCTATATATCTACCTACAACTCTACTTCGCTGTCAGTCTTTTAACTTACTACACATCACTGCAAACTTACCTTGTGGCTCTCACACTCTACTGATTGTTTTTCCCTCATTCTCCTGCGGGCTCAATCCGCTCCCCTACCCTGCCCCCAAATACCACCCGCCCCCAGCACCTCTACTTTTATTCCTCACATACCCCTCCCTCCTATACCAATTAACTAATCATAGTCCTCTCCTTATTACCCCTCCCACTCTTACTCCTCCCAATCCACTATACTTCACTCCTCACTACACTTAGTCTCTTTCTCTCCCCCTGTTAATAATTATAACCCCATCTACTTCCTTAGCTTGCCACCTCAATTAGCCTGTTCACTTCCACTACATTTCTCTCTTCAGTACCCCCATTCTGAACATGCCCTCCCAAATCCATTATACTATCCGTGTCCCTTGCTCCCTTCTTGTACTACTAATTCCGCTTTATTATGCTACTTCTTACTCTTCCAAAACACCCCTATGCCTACCTTCTACTCAAACTATCCCTTGCACCCACCTGCAACCATTTCTATCTACCCACTTCTACAACATATCTTCCTCTCTTATTCCTCCTAACCTACTGTACCTATTCCATCCCAAACATTCTCCATCACAACAAAAACTTTCACTCATAAACTACTGCTAGCCCCAAACAGCTTCCTATTACACAAACCCAAAAGGCTAAAAGTTATTCCCTATAATGACCTAGCCTTATCTGTAGATATCCATCCCAACCCTGGCCCTTGCCTCATTACTAACAAACCCCCCTACTTATCCCACTGCAAACAACCCTATCCCCCTCCCACTTCTTCTTCTGCTTCCTCTCTTAACACCCTTAAGTTCTTCACTATCAATGCCCAGAGCCTTAATAACAAAATACACCAAGTAGAAGCTTGGATTTGCTACAACCAACCTGACATCTTAGCCATCTCTGAAACCTGGCTAAAACCCCATATTGCTGACTCTGAAATCTTACCTCCTGGTTTCCAAATCTACAGAAGTGACTGATTAAATAAAAAAGTGGAGGCTCTGCGCTAATCTACTCTAACCTTCTTTCCTTAATCCCTCTACAAATCCCAACTCCACAATTCAAAAATTCTGAACTAATAGCTGGTCTCCTATGACTAAATAAACATATGAATATCTGCATTATCTCTCTATATATCTCCCCAGGTGACAACATCTCTACCCTTGAAAATATTCTTTACTGGGCCTCAACTGAAATAAAATTTGAAACCTACATTCTAGGTGATGTTAAAATTGATTGGAATAAAATCAACTCGCCTTCCCCCTCCCTATTCATCAACCTCTACAACTTCACCCAAGTAATCCACTTAACCACTCGTCCTAACAAAAACCACCCCCCAGGATCCATCATTGACTGGATCCTAGTCTCCCATCCAAAAAAAATAATTCTCTCTGGCACTATCCCAAACACCTTTAGTGACCATCTCCCCGCTTTCATACATCGCTCAGCTAACTCCACCCAATATCAACACCATTACCTCCACACTCGTAATCTCAGCAACTTCAACCCCACAATTTTCTCAAACATTTTTAAACATATTAACTGGCAAATCCAAAATACTCTTCCCCTTGACAATGCTGTAGAACATTTTAACTCTATCTTCCTAAATACTCTTAACTCCCAAGCCCCGCCAAGAAACAAACGAGTCAAAGCTAATTCTGCTCCTTGGCTATTCAAAGAAACAAAACAAATCATGCATCGCAGGGAGAAATCCTGGAAGCCCTACCAGAAAAATAAAATGTCTTCTACCTTGCTTCAATACACCCAACTCCGCAACCAAGTAAAAAAACTAATCACCTTGGACAAAAAAACTACTACAATAAACTTCAGTCCAACAATAACAAGAACCCAAAACACTTCTGGAAATCAGTTAATTCCCTACTCCATCCAGGGTCCAGGAATAATCCCTGCCCTGACCCTAGTATAACTGACACGGAACTAAGCTCTCACTTCAACACATTCTTTACAGAATCCATAGCTAAGCTAACCAAATCTTTTCCAAACAATAATCCATCCAACTCTCTTTCCTCTACACCTAATAATCCTTATAACTGTCCTCTTAATTTCCAGTTCAAACCTGTTCCAACCACTTTTATAAAAAGGCTTTTATCCAAATTAAAGCCATGCTCTAATGCCCCTGACAACATACCCTCCTCCTTCCTCAAATGTGCTGCTGAAGGTATTGCTCTCCCTATCAGCATCCTAATTAACAGATCTTTAAAAGAGTCATATGTACCCAAACTCTGGTGTTCAGCCTACATTCTACCTCTTCACAAAGAAGTTAAAAACACCAATATCTCCAACATCCGCCCAACTGCCCTACTCTTGCCAATATCAAAAATTCTAGAAAAATATGCCCACCACCAACTCATGCCTTTCTTAACTCAGAACCACCTCCTAACACTCACCAAACACGGCTCCCACCCTGGCCACAGCACCATTACTGCCTTACTATCCTTCTTAGAAACAGTAAATCGAGCCCGGGATTCTGGACTACTAGTATCCACAGTACTGCTAGATCTTTCTAAAGCTTCTGACACCATCTCCCACAAGCACCTTCTCTTTCATCTTGCCAACCTTCATCTCTCCCCTGATACTCTATCCTTGTTCTCCAGTTACCTATCCGACAGATCTCAAGCTGTCAGATGGAAGAACTCTACCTCCTCCTTCTTACCAACACCCACCGGCATTCCCCAGGGGTCCATCCTCGGACCCATGCTTTTCAACATATTCATAAATAACCTTCACACTGTCATCCCCGACACAACAGTTATCCAATACGCTGATGACTCTACCTTAGTCTGTGCCTCCTCTAACCTTCCTGCACTACCGACTAAAACCCAAACAGCTTTTTCCACTACTGAGAACTGGATGCACCAAAACCATCTCTCTCTCAACTCTAATAAATCTAAAATACTTCTTTTCCCTCCCTCCAGGGCTTTCTCTTTTGACAAAAATACTTTCAAAGTCCTAAGTCAAACCAACACTGCTATAGAAGTGGTCCCTTCTGCAAAACTCCTTGGCATTACCATAGAAGAACAACTTAAATTTGATATCCACATACAACAAAACATAAAGAAAACCCACCAAAAGCTAGGTATGCTCTATAGGAATAACCGCTTTCTCTCCAACTCCTCTAGGCATACCTTAGCAACTTCCTACCTTCTACCTTCCTTACTATATGGAGCCCCTCTTCTAACTAACCTGTCTTCTTCCAACACATCTAAACTCGAAATTTGATGTAATAAAATCTCAAAATTCGCAACTAGATCCAAAACCTCTACTCACCACTGCCTTACCCTACAATCTCTGAACTGGCTAGAACTCTCTAACCACCTAGACTATCTTCAACTAACCACCGCTCACAAATTAATATTCTACCCAGATAAATGCCCAGCCTTAACAGACATCCTTTCTCCATACATCCTAAATAGATCTCGGAAATCTGAACACCAAAATTTAATCTCTATCCACAAACCCAAATGGTAGGCCAGCTCCTTCTCTCTTTCTCTCTAGGCAAGAAATGGAACTCTCTCCCTCCTTCACTTAGGACTATACCTAACTCAGAATCCTTCAAGACCCAACTTTTCTCTTACCTGTCTTCTAAACGTAAATGTTCCTGTTTTCACCCTACATAAATTCAAGGGAATTTCCCCATTGAGCCCTCTATACTCCTTGCTCCACGCTACCCTATAACTATTATTTTCTATTCTCCTAAAACAAACTTAAGCTAACTTTCTCGGACTAAGCAATTTTTCTCTCTTGACTCCAAGTATGTAAATATTGTAAATATCAAGTAACCTCAGATCCTTATATTACAGACAGTTCAACTTGCTGCTCTGAATGGAAATACCTGTAAATTGTGTTATCTATTGTCATTAATTGTGTTTATGATGTACATTTTATGCATTTGCTTTTCCTGACTGTATGCATTTATACATGTATTTTTACCTTTAACATTATGTAACCTTTATTGTATTCATATTGCTTATGGAGCTTTTCTCCCCGGGCCTCCACTGAAAATGGGCAAGTTCTGGCCCAGTGGACTTCCCTGGTAATCAAACTGAAAATAAATAAATAAATAAATTGCAGCTGCCACAGAACCCAGTACCTTGAGGACAAATTTTGCCTGCACTTTTGTCTTCATAAGCAATATTGACACCTGATGGTGTAACATCTGAATTATTTCGTGAGGCAATTTTGCAACCATGTCTTTTGTGTTTAAGTCTGCCCCTATAAAGATAATATGCTGTGAAGGCAACAAGGCAGATTTTTTTTTAATTTATTGTAATGCCTAGCTCTGAGCAAAGATGAATGGTGTTCTTGCCCTGGTTAGTAGATGCTCTGTGGTGGTGGTCAGGAGCCAGTAGTCTAGGTTTGGAAACACCGGGAATCTGAGACACCTCAGGTGAGCCGTAACTACTGCCATGCATTTGGTAAACACTCTGGTGGCTGTAGTGAGACTAAAGGGCAGAGCTCTGAATTGGTAATGACTGGCTCCCAGTCATAAGGGTAGATATCTCCAGGATCACCTGTCCATCTTTAAATGGTAGTACGCATCCTGAAGATCTATGGAGCACATCCAATTGTTTTGTCCCATAAAGGGGAGTATCTGGAACTTTGTTTTCTTTACCACCTTGTTCAGTCTGCTGAGATCCAAAATTGGTCTCCAGTCCCCTGTCTTTTTTGGAACTAAAAAGAACCTTGAGTAAATTTTGGATCCAATTTGGTCTGCGGGGACTTCTTGGATGACTTATTTTTCTAGCAACCTTTGAATGTCTAGGGTTGCTTGATCCCTTTGACTGGGTGGTATGTCTAGGACAGATCTTGGTGGAAGGGGTGGAAAAGAAAAAGGAATGTTGTATCCCCTGGAAATGATAGACCATACCCATTTGTCTCAAGTGATGTCCAGCCAGGCCTTTGGGAACAGCGATAATCTCCCCCCTGACTGCCTCCAGAGGTGGGCAGGCCTCCTTTCAGGAGCACTGGATGGGCCTACTAGAGAACGTATCTCTGTTGCCCTGATTCTGCGGACCCCCTCTACCACGAGGGCGGCGTCTACCTTTGTTATTTCTTCCTCTGCCCCTAGGGGAAAATTCACCATGTGCATCTGGTGAAGCTCCTTTGGATTTCCGGAACCACATTTTTCCACCCTTCTGACCTTTGCGATAAGGTCTGGTAGGGGCAGAGAAACGTACTCCCATGGCAGATAGAGTTTTGCCAAACTGTTCACACCTGGTAAGAGTCTCTTTCACTTTTGGCCCAAACAATGACGAGCTGTCAAAAGGGACATCAATAAAGAAGGACTTGAAGGGTTCAGGAAACTCACAAAGACGCATTCAGAAAAGTCTCCTCAGAGCTATTCCTGTGCCTGCTGCCCTGCTCACTTCATCAGCCGCATAATAAATGAGGCACATGGAGGAATTCATTATAGAGTTTAAGGTCGCAATCTGAAAATTCACCTTGTCAGGTACCCCCCCAGCTGTAGCACCTTGTAGGGTATCTCTTAGCTCCTTGAGGAGATCCCTCTAATATTTCAGTGACCTACGGTTAAAGGCCACTGAAGAGAACATATGTTTCCTGTATCTGTCCATTGTTTGAGACTCCTTATTCAGCAGATGGACAGATGAAGTTTCAGCTAATTCCTTCTTGGTGGCCACCGCCACCACTACAGCATCTACTGGGACACTTTTAGTTAGAAATTTCTTGTCCTCTGGGGCTGTAATGAATTTGTTGAGCATCCTTGGAACTGGTTCCACTGATTCTGGAGAGCCCCATGCCTTTTCACTGACTACACCCAAGAGGTGGAGGATCAAGAACCAAATGCCTCCAGGTATACCGACTCATCTTCAGAAGGGGAGAGGGTCTTCCAGCCACCTCTCTGTTTCAGGATCTCTAAGATGTCTGAAAAGGAGACACCCACAGAGGGTGACCATGGGGATCCTTCTGAATCCTCTAAGTCAGTATCTGATGTGACAGACTCAGGGGAGTCTATGTGTTTCTTCTTACAAGTTCTCTTCTGAGGGACCTCCTCGGAGGGATGCTCTGGGGAGGTTTCAGAAGAGAGGGTCTCACCCATTAGGGTGTCCTGGGGTACTGGTTCTCTACTCTGGGGCTGGAGGGATGGCCCTTTTGAGGGAAGAGTGGGTGTAGCAGTCTTTGAGAAAAGCACACTCCTCATCACCTCGACGGCACCATGCTCCTGGGCTGAGAGAGCCTCCGGCACCGACGAACTGAGAGACCTCCCCCGCACCAAGGAGAATGGCTCCAAGGCTGATGTGGGCACCGAACTCACCTGTGCCAAAGCTCCAAATGGGAAAGTTGGGTCCGACAAGGGTCCAATTCTACTCTTGCCCCTCAGAATCGACGAGGGAGTGTCAGCTCCCAGATCTCTCGATGGAAGACAACATTGACGAGATCGAAGCAGATGGAACCATGATACCAGGGTGCTTACTGGCTCCAACGGTTCCACCACAATGACCTCCAGGCACTCTGGATCTGAGCTCATTCGAGTCGGAGGAGGAACGGAAGGCAAAGCAGATTCAGTAGTGGGCTCCACATCCAGTTGGGCCGGGCTCAAGAGAATTTTTGCAAGGGCTGGCATCCAAAGCAACCTCCTAACCACCTGCTCCACATCGCTATCCAATAAGCTTCTGGAAGACCGAGAGGAATGGGTGGATGATCTGTGGCTACCAACCACCGATTGCAGCAAAGGAGACTGTGGCACCAAGTGGACTGGCTCCAAGGACGGTGACCGACTCGTTTTTGGCTCCGAGACGGTTCCAGAGACACAGAAGGAACAGAAGGAGAGTTAGACTTCTTGGACCCGATAGACTTCAGATCAGAAGATACTTGTTTTTCATGTCTCTTTGTCAGCTTGGAACTTGGAACCGATGAAGTTGATTTTTTGTGGCCTTAGTGAATTTCGAGGCCTGATTCCCTTCCACAGCTGTCTCAAAAGGCCCTTTCAATAAACCCCTGACTATCAACTTGTTTTTCTTGAGCTAAAGCTATGGCAAATAGAACTGGAATCCTGCAGGTGAACGGCTCCTGAACAATACAAACAACCTGTGTGCCCATCTGTTAAGGAGATTTTTTGTGTGCAAGAATCACACTTCTTAAATCCAGACTGTTTAGTCTCTTTGGTTGAATCCTTAGACATTATAGTGAAAAAACTGTCACAGCCAATCACTAGTGTTATGAAGAAAGCACAATTCAAATGTAACTCTACACTAAAGGTAACACAAACAGCAGGAAAAAAACAAGTGTTTTTGTTTTTCTCTTGAAAAAGAGAAAAGGAAGAAAGGAAGTTAAAGGAGAGCCCTCTAACTGATATGAGCTAAAAAAAAAGAATATTCTAACTTAAATGGATTCTAAGAAAAAGAGGGAAGCAAACTTCAGCCGGGAAAGGGAGAAAGGCCTGAGAAGGAATGACGGCCCATACAGAAACAGCAGAAAAAATAGTGGAAACACAACAACTACAATCAAAAGACACACTAGAAGATTAAGTTACCACAAAAAGGTTAAAATACTAAGAGTTTGACAAGAAATATCTTAATATAACAGTAAAAGGCAAAGTTAGCCTTAGCCAGCAAAAAAGCAATCCTGAAGCTTCAAGCGGCAAACGAGATCTGGGTAACAGTCGCTAGGCATCTTGGGATAGGGTGTAGTCTCAAGCCAGTGAAAGCTCTCGAGCTTTAGTATGTGGCCAAGTCAAAACCGATGCTCGGTTCCGAACCCAACCATCAAGAATGAAGGTGAAATAGGACAACATAACATCAAAGATTAAAGCAATACCAATTTCATGAACTTTAGCTATAACAAGACTTAGGAATGGGTTCCATTCCCATAATGGTATTAGAAACCCAAAAGATTTGTAGAAATTAAACCATACATCTGATGCATCCACTTAAATGGCATGTTTATAAAACAACATACAACCTGTCCAAGTTTAACCCAGACATATGGATTACTACCCTATTATCTTTTAACCTTCTCACTTCCACTCAGCATGGGTTCCGCCCTAACCATAGCACAACCACTACCCTCCTATCATTTACTCATACTATCGCTGAGGCCCATGATAACAACCAACTCATATCCTGGTCTCTTTCTTGACCTATCCAAAGCCTTTGACCCAGTCTCTCACACCTTACTCCTTTCTAAACTTACTAATCTCAACCTATCTTCTACCACCCTAGCCTAGTTCTCTAGCTACCTCTTTTGTAGGCAGCAATCTGTCAGATGGCTCTCATCCTGCTTCCAATACATTCTAGTACCAACAGGAGTTACGCAAGGGTCCATCTTGGGTCCGCTCTGGTTTAACATTTTCACTAATGATCTATATACTTCCTGTAAACAATCCACCTCATCCAATATGCCGGCAACTCAACTCTCATCTCCACTTTCAACAATATCCAAGAACTACATACCTTAACTCAAGACACCTTTATATCCACTGAAAAGTGGCTATCTGATAATCCTCAACCCTAAAAAGACCAAACTCCTGTTCTTTCTCCCCTGTTCTCCCTCTCTTCATAAATCAGCCTTCACTACTACATCCTCCAATAACACTATCATAAAGCCTGAACCCCACACAAAGCTCCTAGGTCACCATTGATGAAAAACTTAAATTTAACCTTCACATACTCCAATGTATAAAAAACTCACCAGAAACTAGGATTGCTATATCGCAATAAAAAAATTCTTACATACAATACACTCAACCAGGAAATAAAAAGACAGCAAACCAATTCAACACGCCTGCAGAGAAGTGTAGAGTCCACACCAACAATGTCTAATAAACACGTTCTTTAATATATATATTTTTTAAAAACAATAAACACGTTCTAAAATGTTACATAAAGCGCTTTTCATATCACCAGCGGTGAGACTTCTTCAGGTAAAAACCTGGACTCTACACTTCTCTGCAGGTGTGTTGAATTCCTTACATACAATGCTAGACTCTCCTTGGCCCAGACACTCCTCCTCCCCTTCCTTCTATATGCTGCCCCAGTTCTAACCAACATTCAGGCCACAGCATTGACCAAACTTCAACAAACATACCATAAAATAGCTCAATTCATTATGAACTGTCCTTACAACTCACATCACTACCTGGCACTCGACTCTCTCTAATGGCTTAAACACCCCCAACAACTCCTTCTATCACAATTTTAAACAATACACTCAATACTCTACAAACCATCTTCCTGCCCAGCTCTCTCCTCCCTGATATCCACCTATTCCCCATCCTAGACCCTCCGCACCTCAGACCAACCAAAGAAGAATGTAGGCAAGCTTCTGTATAAATGCTCTGTTTCCCTGGAATAAACTCCATTACATTTTACAAAAGAACTCAACCTTCATCTACTTAAAACCAAGACTTGCCCCTGTCATCACCCAACATAACCCCACAGTCCTTTATCATATTCCCACCATATGTGTATTTGTAATAGTCTCTCCCCATTTTACCTAGTTACCTTCTTGGTATTTACATCGTAAATGTAACCTCACAAAAATAAATGCATATATTTTTGACATACATTTGTATATATATATATATTTCTGTACAGTTTGCTACTTGTTATATTACTACATGTATTCTTCTTACTCTGCATAGCTTTTTACCTGATTTATTTACTTATTTTTACTAACTTGGAGCGTGAATTTTTTTTTACATATTGTAATTGTCTGAGTGTGAATTTCTTTTTATAAACTGTATATTGTTTGTAACTGGAGCTTTTCTCCTTGTATCTCCATTGAAAATGGGCTACTGGCCCAGCTGGACCAACCCAGTTAACAAATCTCAATAAATAAATAAATAAATAAATAATAAAATAAATTTTAAGTAGAATATCCAAAAAATCCTACCCTTACATGCTGCTTTAAATTAATTCAATGCAACTTTCTGAATAGCCTTACAACTCCTGGAAGGACGGCAGTAAAAACAAATAATGCAATTTGGCTATCCAAAAAGAGTAGAATGCTAATATAGGATAAAGAAAAAGTGTGGAAACAATGGTAGAAATACAAAACATCACAATATCTCAAACTTCCAAATGCTCCACATCTGTAATAAAAAGCAAATAAATGAAGGCAAAAAAAAAAAAAACTATACCAGAACAACACTCTGAACAACAGCTCACACAACCCTAAAATGATTCCAGTATTTTATTAAAGTCTCAGAACGATGCTTGGAGGAAGGTTGTACTGGAAATTGTAACCTGCAAGGACTGAATAAAAGATTTCTTTTGGACTGGAACTGGCTCAAGGATTCATTTATTTCACAGTGATCACCTTGCATGCTATTTGTGTTGTGTTGTATGAAGTATATGTGTTTAGCTGTGGCCTATTTTTGGTTTTGTCTAAGGCCTGTCCATCACTTTATTTCTGTCTGTGCCTACAAGGGATTGAGGTTTTTAACTTTGAACAGTCCTTCCAAGGGCTACCTAAGTCCTTTTCAAAACACTGACTGTGTTTCCACCGATAAACCCAGCCTTGGACCACAAGGGGGCATACAAATCCTTATAAGGACTAGATAAGGACTAGCTAGGGACCTTACTGAGGACCCATCAGGGCTGACAAAGGTCCTTTTTAAGATCAAATAAAGATCTGTTGACAGTACCAGACCTTGTCTGCTCAGGTGGAGACTCAGAGGGTGCAACCCAACCTCTTACCTGGTGGGTATTACACAAAAAGTCCTTGTTAGGGCTACAAAGGTTCTCCTCATGACCAACACATCAAAAAGGTTCTTCTCAGAACCCAAACAGTCCTCCTGAGGACTACAAAGGTCCTCCTCAGGACCCCTCTCCGAACCACAAAGGCCCTTATAAGAGCCAGAACAGTCTTCCTCAAGACTACTCAGGAATAGCTAAGTTCTTTTCAGGACTTAGACCTGAACCACCAGGAATAATAACTATTCCAGTAAGAGTGTTCTTCCTGGTCAAAAATTCAACCCTAATCCTTCTCCCAAAAACTCGTCACTCAAACCTGCAACAGAATTCATCTATTTCATAGATAGTATAGTGTTCCTAACCATGAATTCCCACATCCAATCCCAACCATGCCCAACAGCCATATGTCACTAGGTCCACTTTCACTTTCAAACCAGTTCCATCATTCCACATAAAATAACTCAAACCATACTCAGCTTCAGCTAATGATCTTTCAAGTGAGCACCTTAAAATAGCAGCCAATAGCATTGCCCATCTTGTCTCAATCCTTATAAATACATCAATCTAGGAATTCCATGTTCCCTTTCTTTGAAAACAATCACACATTATCTATCTACACAAAGGAGGAATTCAACAGACATCACTAACCTTAGAGCTAAAGTGATCACAGGTTCATGGGAGAATAGTAGGTCAATTGCTCTGAATTCAGAATTAAACCATGTACTCTGTGTTTACGAGGTGAAAATCTTAGTCATCATGCTAAACCCACCATATCTGGCTTCCACACCTCCCAAAGTACTAACACTGCACTTCTAACCATTATAGATACTGTTAATAAAGAAAATGATAATGACAAACTAGTCTCCACCTTATTTCTATATTTGTCTAAAGTCTTCAACACAATTTGTCACACCAAAAGTCTACTTCAAATGTCCACATTAGGTCTATCATAAAGCACCCTTCTATGGTTCAAAAGCTACTTGTCCAACAAGTATCAGTCAATAAAATGGCACTCTGCCCTCTCTCCATACTTTCCAGTCACCACAAGGCTCCATCCTTTGTCTCCTGCTCTTTAACATGTCAGCACCCTCCACTGATCCACACAACAGGCTTCCCTAATACAATACGCTCATGACTCCACACTCATCTGTATCAGATAACTTGGCACATTTCCAAAAAAAATTACTCAGGAAGTTGTAACAGACACTGAAACATGGCTTTGTAACTCACAATTCATGCCCACCCCCCCACCCCCAAATACTACTGTTTCCCCAGGGCTGTCTCTTGAAAAACAACATTCAAAATCCTCTCACTTAATAATACACTATCTGAAGTCACTTCTAATAGCAAATAATGAGGAAGGATAGTGGATTATTGTAAGTAATACTGAATAAGAATAATGATAATACTACTAATATTAATGATAAAAGTGGACGATGACCTCTAAGTTTGCAGATGACTGCGACCTAGGTGCAGTCACTGAATCCTCAAATGATTTGGCCATCCTGCAGGGAGGTTTGTCTCAAATAAATAACTGGTGCCAAAATCACGGTCTAAAAGTTAATACCCAAAAATGCATTACTGTATCTTTGGGAAGTCATCTACCCCTGGGAACTACCACACTGACAATATGCCCCTAAGACTTGACCCAGTTGTTCAGGGTTTGGGAACTTATGTAGACAGTGACTTAACTTTTGACCAACAGGTGTCTGTTGTAAGAAAGTTCTATATTGCACAGATTATAAACAAAAGGACTGTGTCTAGATCTACAGATGTCATTGAACCAATTTACGCAGCCTTCATTGGACCAATTATTGCACATAATGCTCCCTCTGGGATGTATCTGTTCAGACACATGCAACAACTGGAGCTCACGCAAAGACACCTCACTGAAAGGATACAAGGTCCAAACAACAGGTCCTTCATGGATTGACTGAAACCCCTGTCACTATACTCGTCATCCTACAGATTCTGAAGATGTGACCTGTGTCTGGTATACAAGGCATCCTCTGACCTATTACTAATGGATTTACTGCATATCAGTCAAATGGCATTCGAAATACTTTGCCTAGGCAAACTAAATCTCTTCTGCCACATTAATAGAACAGTTTGGAGGAACAGGTATATTTCACAGAGGATACTGCTGCTGTGGAACAGACTCCCCATCCACATAAAATAAAGTTTATCCCCTGTTCATTTTCAAGTGTAACTTAGATATATGGATGGGAAACAGAAAATTTATCCCAGAACTGCCCCATGCACTACTACTGGGCAGATGCTTCTCCTAAACGCTTGATTCTAGGCATGGGCCCAATCAAATTATCTATAGTATGATCCTAGTTATTCTCATTAGGGGTAATATGTAATTATCAACCATGGGACAGGTAAGGCCAGTCTATAACCATGTGGGGTAGATTATTTCAAACACATAAAGGAAAATTAGCTGGATAAAATGGCCTGCAATAGCAGCTAGCCTAGTACTTACCTTACCTATGAACCTATGATCTTACATTTGAGATGCACATACAAAAATGCATAAAAAACTCACCAAAAACGTGTAATGCTTTACACATCCAAAACCTTTCTTACCAATATATTCTCCACTACTTAGCACCTCCCGTCACTGGTTTATGGAGCATCCATTCTTATTAACTTTCAGGCAGTACAAAAAGCAAAACTTGAGCCATTGCTAGATATCCACATCCTGCTATAATAAAGTGGCTAAATTTGCAAATGCCCCTCTCAGAATTCACTACTGTATAGCACTGAAAGCCTAAATTGGTTAAAACTAACCCATCAACTAACATATACAGAGCTTCTTCCCACCTACAACATTAGCCAGCAATCATCTGCTTGTCTAGCACTAAATATTGTTCTATATAACTATGTTCATACTCAATCATTATGATTCAGTGAAGAAAATTTCTGTCCACAACCCTATCAAATCTACAGGGCATGATCTATATTTATACCATGTTGCTAAGGCCTGGGACTCCTTACCTATATCCATCAGATCAATACCCTCCCTCTAGTCCTTCAAAACCATTCAGAAATATTTCTTAGCCAAAATCTGTCTCTGTTTTTGCCCAACCTCAGGATAATGATATTTCTAAAGAAGTTCCTAATCATAGCTTACACCTCCTTACTTGCCCTTTTCACTCACTTCCTTAACTTTATCTAGATAAAAATGGACACCTACCCAGTTAGACTTTCCCGGGAGTTAGATGTCTAAACAAATATGTTTGACCTTGTCCTTACAAATGTTGCCCCTGCCTACACCACACTGATATAATATAATATAATATAATACAATATAATATAATATAATATAATATAATATAATATAATATAATATAATACAATATAATATAATATAATACAGTACAATATGCTACACAACTTGTGACTGCAACAACTACCCAACTGAAAACCAAGAGAAAAATTACACCCAGATAAGGAAATCTGTAGAAATAACTGGCCACCCACACCACAAGAAAAATCATCAGACTGAAAAAATATGAAAACAATATTACTGGTCATTAGCTACTTCATACTGCTCAACCACCCCTGATTTTGCTTCATAGTATTACCCTTCTCCTTATAAAATGTTTTGATTTTCTGGTAGATCGCCGAAGATTACAGCCAGTCTGAATATCAGACATTACAGTTTCATACTTCTTGGTCATTAGGAAATCCATGTTGTTCAAATTCCGGTTGTTCTCCTAGTAACGTGAATTAGGGTAATATTTAAAAGTTATACATGATTTTGGACTTGTAAAGACTCTGGTGTATAAGTATAAACTTATGAATCTACTAGTTATGCACAAAACATGGCACAATAATACACTGAATGCATGATTCATACTTATTTCTTCCTACAACATATACTCCAAATTCAAGATTTGACATAAATAAAGAAAATTTAAATAATCTTATACATAAAAACGTACAACTAACCTGTAGCATCCTTCAGTAGGCTTGTAAGCATGGTTCTCACAAGAGCCATGTTTTTGTGTGAAGTAGACAATTGTTTCAATTGAGCCAGCAGGAAAACCTACCCAGTATATGAGCAATAAAACATGGCCATAATCATAATTACTGCCACATACAGTACCAGAGGGTGAAGTGACAAATCCGGTTTCACAACCACTCAACAAAACTAATTCTAAACTTAAGTGTCACTATCCACAAAAGGAAAACACAATACATAGTGTATAAAAATGCATAACTAATAAGCCACACTAAAACCTTCAACAATGACCACATCTTCTCAGTTGAGCTAAAATCCTGCAAAGCAAAGCAAAAAGAACATGGTAAACCTCCTAGAACAACATACGGTTACCTAACAGTGTAGTACCTCGCAGGATGCGCAGTAGCAAACCCCGCCCTTAAACGCCCACAACTTATGCAACGTTAATAGTAATTAGCTGTAATATTGCAAAAACATTTTAATATAACTTCTAACAGAATTTAGTAAGCATTACACCAAAAATCAAACTAAAAACATTTTAATATAGCTTCTAACAGAATTTAGCAAGTATTACACCAAAAATCAAACTAAAAACCATTTTAATATAGCTTCTAACAGAATTTAGTAAGCATTAAACCAAAAAAGCAAGAGACATGAACCCCGGACAGGTATTTAATGCCACAATCACGTTTATTTTACCTAAATACCTACATATTTTGCAAAAGGCATGACAATGGTTAATATACAAACACCGGACCAACAATTAATCATGAGAATGGTTACTGTCACTGTAGTCTGTTGCCAAAATATTTGGACTATTAACTTTCAACGTTAATTGTAGTATTATCTCAAAACTATCAGTGATTTTGCCCCCCCCCACCTTTTTTGGCATGACCCTAAATTCTTAAGCTAATAAATTGAGTGATATGTATTAAAATACCTGCACTTTGGATACCGTTATTTTAGTTATAAGTAGCTTGTGTTTGTCTAATGTTCTGTGACTTAATAGTAATGGAAAAGAACACTTACAATATGACAGAGATAATGGAGAGGCCTGGACAGAGGTAGTGTGATACTGGCATCTGCACTCTTAACCGTAGCTTACGCGCGATCCATTATCACCGACAAGACTAATATAATAGTACTTGAAACAACAGAGTTGATTCCTCAATAAAAACACCTCGGTTATACATTTGGCAGAACACAGGAGTTAACTTCAAGGGGCAGCATTCACTGAAATCATACAAAGGAGCGTACCTCTCACATGACCCTTTTTTTGACTCTGATATTAACCTTGTCCCTCATAAATCCTCCTTTTGGAGAGCAGGTGGTGAGTTATACTCAAATAATAATAATTAGTTACAGACTTATTTCAGAAAATGGATGTTGATTCACCATTCTCTTATTATATCAATGTTGAGAGTTAACAGCAGTAACATTTTAAAAGCGTACCGTATTATTTGTGAGTTTGTCTCTGATGCGTTGAGCTATGGGAAGGGGTCCTAATATTTGCTTTTGTGAGAGAACAGGACTGCACTATTTGGGATAATTACAGTTACAGGTTTCAATGCTCGCTGTCACTCAAATGTGCCAATCAGTTTGGACACACCCTAAGCTGCGCAGTACCGCCCGCGAGGTACTACGCTGTTAGATAACCCAACATACTCCCAAGCTATCAGTGAACAAATAGCCAGTTAGCAATGGAGATAACACTCCTTCATTAACAAAAACACACACTGAAATTACTACACACTCAGAGTGAAGGAAAACTAGCAATCTGTAAAGAATTAAACCTATAATACAAAGCTTTACACTATATAAACCATGCAACATGGAAACAAGAAGTACATTAAATACATACTGTCCACTTAAATTTCTCCAGTAATGAAACCAAACACAAGAGATGCCATTAATAACACACAGTTTAAATTAGAATCTCCCAAATATAAATGTTCACATACCTGTAATGTCCAAGTGTGTAGTCTAAACAAGTCCCCTTCGAGCAGCCATCTCCTACAATGCTGACTGCTTCTTCAAATGGCTTGCACAGACTCTACATAACAGCTTAACCAGCAGAATATTACCATTGTCTGTAAAACTTGCTCCAAAATTCAAGTCACCTATAGCAAATCATGACAGTCATTTATAATCCCACTGTCACCAACCACAGAAAGTAAAATTCTTAAAAAACAGTATTAATTTAATAAAAAAGGCTGCACTAACCTCTTGTCCAACTTTCCCTTATGACTGTGAGTACCACAACTAAGCAGAATTCTGTAGAAAGTGACACACGCATTATTTCATGAAACAGCATACCCTCCCCCAAACAATTAAGCCAAGGCTTGTCTCTCCACATGATGCACATAGACAATATCTGACTTTACTACTTTGTAATGAATGCATGAATAGATTACACAGGTTAACATATTCAGATAAATGCATAAGACATTTCAAACAGCTCAGTATTTAAATGTCTCATTCAATGAAATGAAAGTCAGTACCAAGCCAGAAACCAATGTACTTTGTACCTCATCAAGACAGATATGGCCATTTTCACCTCTGCTGGTATCCATTGTTTAACCCAGTATGTCCAAGATCAAAAACACTTAACAGAAAGCCAAGGATGACTGTAGCAATTTTAGAATAATTAACATGCAAATCAGTTGACTCAAGTTTCTCTTACCACAAAATGCAAATTATGTAACTATTTTTTCTATATTTATTCAATGTTTAATTAATATAACAAACTTCAAGAAACTGAATTCTCAGTGGAGATTGATATCTGCAGAAAATGATAATAAAGCTATGTATACAGTTGTAAGAGCCTTATTTATAGGCTTGTAACACACTTGGAACAGATGTGAAAAAATTATTTTAGTGAAAATCTGGGGAACCACAAATATTAGCTGCCCAAGAGGAGAGTTGAGAAACAGAGGTTGGCATGAGAGGAAACACATTCATTTTAATGATGTGCTTCCCCTGCGTAGCTGGCTTTAGGCACCAGCAAACCCTGCAGTCGCTGGGTGGGTGGGTGGTGGTCCTGTTCCTGCGGGGCCCCCAACCACAGCAAGTTTAAATAGGGTTGCCACCTTTTCAAATGGCCAAAGTGGGACATTTTTGGCACAAACATCAGATTTTACAGGCCGACACATACCCACGGTCAGTACAAAAGTTAGAACTTACATTTTCTGCCTAAATAAAAGCTTATTCTTGTAGTATTTTAGTTGCTTATTCTGTTTCTTATAACATTTAGGTATTTTAGATACAGAATAACTGTTTTATGCAACTATTACATAAAATATAGGAAATAATTTTGTCCTAAAGTCTCAGGACATTTGCCATTTTTACAATATTTTGTCAGGACACAACTGCCCAAAGAGGGACTGTCCCTCGCAAAGTGGGACAGGTGGTAACCACTTATCTTATCTTGATATTTTTTTAATATGTCTGTCAAACCTACATAAGCTAGTACAGCAATCTTGTATACTTAATAAACTCTTATTTATATCTCCTTTAAAATTCAAAGATATCTCTGGTTGTAGTAACAGCATGTTATTAAGTAACAGGCTTCACAATTCCATTAAATATTTTACCACTTACATAGTACTTAGTTAAACCCTGCTGGTGACCATTCTGTCCACTAAAACTAACAACATAGCTAGCTTTAGGTGCCTGCAATACCCATGCTGCAGCCCCCCCCCCCAATCATTTTTGACTGTGCAGAGGCCCCACAAAAGCTGCTGCTGCTGCCAGGTGGGAAAAACAAAGAGAAAAGAATATATTAATTTTCTGATTAGAACCTTTTACCTAAACAGGGTTGGGATGTGATCCTGTTAGGATAAAGCTGATAATGAACATGAGTAAGGTAAGCACCAGAGATCAGCAGCCCTGAGTGACTGACCTCAGTGTACACTATGGATTCTAAGAAGAGCTGATGCTCCCAGTCTTCAGGAATGGTTCTCTTTCAATAAGCTTTATAAATACTGGCAGAACACCAGATACAATAACTCTCAACTGCTTTGCTGAAAAATTCTACCCAACACAAAAAATAATAGCAGAATAAAGGCAAATAATCAGGAACATGTTTTAAATTTTATTCTAATTCACTTAAAAAGTTAATAGAATAACACTGTTTGCATCAACATAATTTTTTTGCATAAATGAAATAAAAAACTCTGACATCTGGATTTACTGACTTTCTGTAATCTTGAATGATTTACCAGCAAATCAAACTTTTTATGAAGGACAGGGAAAAATTATGAGGCAAAATCAGGGAAGGTCTGTGAAATCAGGGGCAGTGACAGGTGTACATTACTCCTCACTGAGGTAAATAAAAGTGGCGTACCCTTGCTGTTAGACAACTGCTAAACAACAGTCACTGACATGCCCTGAGATTCAATAAAGGTTTATTTCTCTGCAGGAATAGAATAGCCGTTCCTGCACAGAATATGGCCGCCGAGCGATCCAGTAAACAAGCCTGGGGATGTACATGAACCTGCTAACACTATTCTCCCATGGACACAACTAGATTATGCTAATGACCTCAATTGCTGGCGAATACCATGCAAATGAGGTCAATTAGCAATCCAGTAGTAGGCAGGCATCTGTGGCAGAAGAGTGTAGCATGCAGAAATGTATTCGGCTACTAGCCGAAAACATTTCTGCAAAAATCAAAACGGAGGCATGACAGCTCAAACTAAAGCATGTATTCTAATCCTTAGGCATATCAATAGCCAAACATATGGCCATTGGCACGGAAAAGTATTGCAAATATTATAAAATTCAAAGTTTATTTTTTTTGGCTGATCTCGGCCGTTAAAGCATAGGGCAGCGGCTCGCAAACGGGATCGAGCCAAAAATAAAGAAAGAAATGTGAAAAGGCAGTTTTAAGTGAAATCTGTATTTTGCCATTATAGTCTATGGCATGTAGAATTAAAACAATAGCAGGGAACAGTGGTTGCTAAGGGGAAAGGCTCTGGAGTAGTGCTGTAACTACGGACTAAGGCAATGGGGTATGCTAATGAGGGAAATTTACTGAATGACAAAAAGAAGACAAGTGCCAAACTGCACCTAACTGTGTAGGATCTATAAGGCAGTGGTGTAAGCAGGAGAAGCAGATGACATAAAAAGGGTGTGTGTCATGCTTAGTGTAAGCACATTGGACTCCCTGTGTCCTGACAGAGTGCTCTTCAAACTATCTGGAGATATACAGAGCTAAGTATATTTTTCTGGCACTTCAGAGTTGTGTACTGTTAATTGTTGCTTGACTAATTTTATATCATTGCTGGCTGACTTCAGAGTTGTGCACTGTTATTTTTGCTTCACTGTTGGGGTTGCCACCTTTCATCGTGGCTAAAACCAGAGTAAAGCCACACCCCTCACATCACCAGTAACCCCACCCATCCCACCTCCTCTCCTTCCCACATCCTGTCCATTGTGTGACATCACAAAGACATCACTAGGTGAGGAACGCCCCCCTTTTCCATTCCTGCTGCCTGCTTTCGGCTGATTTACTATGCTTTTTTGTAAAAAAAGCATAGTAAATCAGCCGATTTACAAACTCCCGATAGTCTGTTTCCTTTTTGAAACTGAATACTGGAGTTTGTACAGTGTTTTCCGGACTACCGGAGAATCAGTTTTATTTCCGGATAGTCTGGAAAAAAAAACGGAGGGGTGGCAACTCTATTCACTGTATAGTTTTTCAGATCTCTGCTGAAGGTGTTGGTTTTGGAGTGGTGGCAACTCTATTCACTGTATAGTTTTTCAGATCTCTGCTGAAGGTGTTGGTTTTCCCCTACCCACCCTCCCTATTCCTGTCTTGTTGTTTAAATTTGGAGGCTTTTGCAGTTACACGCCCCCACTGTATATTTGATCTGGGACACTCCCCCCAGTCCCATCTCTTTACCTCATTATACCTAACAGACTCCTTCTGCACTTGTTATTAGTCATTTTTAATTTAATTGCATTTTTTTAAACCGGTTGATCTACACTGCTACATAGTGAAGTGTGCTAGCTTGCACTGCATTTGAATTGTTTGTACTGCTGTTTTAGCTACTTTTCTGTATTAAAAAAAATCTAAGCCTATTTTCTACCTTTCCTGCAACTAGTGTAGTCCAGATTCAGATTTGCTGTATCTCGGACTGTATGTAAGCTTCTGAGCCCCCCCCAAGCTTTCTGTGTTGGAGGGAAGCCTTCTAGCCTATCAGTTGGAGCGGTAAGCACTAGGCAACCTATCTACCACATAAGGAGTGGTTCTGGCCCACAAATTGTAGTTATTGGCTGTTTGGGCAGCTTTCCATCTCTCAACTTTCTGATTTAAAAGCCTGCATTTGCACTTGCTTCCCTCCTTTCCTGTAACTAGTTTAGTCCAGATACAGATTCTTAGTTTTAGCACTTGAATTTGCTTATTCGTGATCAGAACTTGTTGTAAGCACTAAATAACCTACTAATTACTACAGCACTCAACCTTCCTCATTACCTAGAGGAAAACTGTTTTGGTACTTACTTTCCTCATTTGCTTAGAGAAAAAAAAGCTCTTGTACTCACTTTCCTCACTTATCTAGAGGAAAGTAGTTTTTTATTTAAGCATGTCCAAGGGTCAGCTCCCAGTGTTTTCTCCTATCTGATGAATCTGGGCATCTTGGGGCAATGTAGAAATTGCCTCATGTATACAGACAACCCTCTCCTCCTACCACCCAACACTACAACCTGTGAGAGATGCACTTATCTAGTCAAATTGGAGTTAAAGCTCTCTCCAACCAAGACTGAAGTTGACAGTCAAGAGGAGAAGGTAAACACTTGCACCACACCACACTCATCACATAGTATCACTAAATCTACACCACCAAAATCCACAAATAGAAACACAAAAACATTCACGGAGGCTCTCAATAATAATCTGCTCAAGCAACAGAGACCTCCAAAGCAGAAATGCAAGCAACCTCCAGCCCCCAACACAACCCAAATGACACATAGCTCGCAGACTCAGTGTGCCACTCAACCACAGCCAATAAAGCAAAACAACATACCCAACACACTAGACATAGGTGACTCTATAGTCAGGCACACTGATGTCCCATTCACCAGGCTAAACATGGAGAAAGTTACTGTCAGCTGCCTGTCGGGTGCCAGGATCTGCCACATAACCCATGCACTCAGGTCACTCCATAACAAGTACAAATATGACTCTGTCATTGCCCATATTTGTGTGAACGACCTGAGACGTACCTCCCTGGACTACATGAAAAGAGACATGGAAGAGCTCTCCAATCTGGTAGCCCAGGCAGGTATGACCCTAGCCCTGAGTAGCATTCTGCCATCACCCAGAATGATACCGCAGTACAAGGACAAAATAATTGACTTCAACAATTGGCTAAGCTTCTGGTGTCATTCGAAAGGGATCCAGTATCTGTTTGCCTGGAATGACATGGTCGACAGACCACTATGCTTTGCCAGAGATGGCCTGCACCTGTCACCCCTGAGATTCCGGATACTGGCTAAGGTTTTTGCCGCCCCTATAGTGCCTTTTCTAGGCAAGGTTCAAATGACAAATTCACCACCGTAACAGTGAATTTATGCAAGGCAAGCAAAAAACGAGGGTGATGCTGCTCAATGCTAGAAGTATAAATCTCAAAATGCACTCACTCGAGGCACTCCTTAAGATGGAGAACATCGATATCTGGGCAGTGACTGAGACCTGGTTCAAGGCTCCAGAGAGCACCCCTGCACTACCAGGCTATAACTCATACCACACTTTTCAGCCATGTAACTGAACACCAAAGGCAGAGGTGTGTCCATATTCATTAAGGATATCCACACCTCCAGGCTAGTTGCTCAGCATAATGCAGCCGAGGTTATCCAAGTGCAACTAACTCTGGGCAAAACTGTAATCTAAATTGTAGCTTGCTACAGATCCCCCACCATGCCCCAGGATTCCCATTCCTCTTTTCTTGATGTACTGGAAAATATTAGGGTTCAACCAAACAACCTAATAATGGGCGATTTCAACTACCACACCATTAACTGGGAAAACTACTCATGTACCAACTCCTTCACTCAACGCTTTCTGGAATTCGTAAACTCCAATACCCTGGATCAACTTATCCACACCCCCCGCCGGGGGCAAAAGTATCCTAGATCTAGTCAATACCAACATGAGTGACCTGTGTTCCATACCTGAAGTCAACGCCTCATTGAACCAATCTGACCATAAGCTAATTACCCTAGATATCCACATCCTGCCCCCACCCCCCATTAAGGAAACCACAGTAAAAAATTTCTCCAAAGCCAACTTCATGCTTCTTAAGACAGAAGTGGTGAACTTCATGACACCCATGCAGATGGACAATACAGTTATGACTATTGAATCCTACACAAGTGCACTTTATAAGCATTTACATGAGTGCATGGATTGTGCTATCCAAACAGAACCAAGATGCTATCCTCCAAAAAAAGGAAGCCAATCTGGTGGTCCCCTGCCATAAAGAAACTGCACAATAGAAGGAAGAAACTGTTGCAAAAGAGAGTGGAGTAGCTCCCTGGTCAGCCAAAGTAAGAAGCTGCGATCCCTGATAAAATCCTCCAAAGCTAGTTACGAAAAATAAATCGCCACTTATTCTAAAGACAACCACAAAGCATTCTATAGCTATGTCAAGAATCTCAATGGCAACACTCAGATCTGCTCTGAGTTACAGCACAATGGCATTAACTATACAGACCCAACTGATATTGCCAACATCCTGGCAGATAGGTTCAGTGCTAACTTTACCCCCCTCTCACCCCCTAAAGAGCACATCTCTAAACTGGAAGAATGCAAAGTTCCTGTAATCACAGCTGCACAGGTAAAAACCACACTCTCCAAAGCCAAGAACACAGCATCCATGGGACCAGACAACATCCCAGGCTGCGATCTACACGAACTGGCACCCCACCTAAGTACCATATTCAATCATAACCTCATCTCAAGCTTTGTGCCCGCTGAATGACGCACATCGACGGTTATCCCACTCCACAAAGGGGGAGCCACCACAGACCCCGGGAACTACCGCCCCATTAGCCTGATGAGCCTGGTCTACACGGCCATGGAACGTATCATCATGAAACTTATAAACAAAGACATTGGTAATCTCCAAACTCTGGACCCTACCCAGTTCAGGTTTGTAAAAGGCAGATCATGTCTCCTAAACCTGATAGACTTCTTTGAAGCAGTCACCAAAGCCGTAGACAAGGGAAAGGTGGTTCACACAGCCTGTCTAGATCTTGCCAAGGCTTTCGACACCATCCCCCACTCTGGAATTATAGATAAACTCACTAAACTAGGTATAAATCCCTATGTCACAAGATGGATTGCCAACTGGCTCACTGACAGAACCCACACTGTGAAAGTAGCAGACTCCAAATCCGACTTCAGACCAGTGACAAGTGGAGTACCACAGGGTTCAGTCCTGGGTCCTCTCCTGTTTGGTATCTACTTCTCTGAAGTACAGGTGAAGTTCGCAGATGACTGCAAACTAGGAGCCATAATCAAAACTCCTAATGATGTGAACATCCTACAAAACAGCCTCACTGAGACAGATGCCTGGTGTCAAAGCCATGGCCTCAAGCTCAATGCCAAAAAGTGCACTGTCATCCCCTTTGGTAAAAACTCTGTGCCCATGAAATACAACATAGGTGGTTGTCTACTTAACACCGAAAGTGTGATAAAAGACCTTGAGACACAGGTGGCCAGTAGTCTTTCCTTTGATAATCACATCGCCACAGTAGACAGGAAATCCTTCTACGTGGCACACCTCATCACAAAAGGTTTCTCATCCAGAAAAAAAGGTCATTGTTCCGCTCAACTCATCACTCATCATTAGACCCATTATAGAGTACAACGCCCCTTTTGGTATGTACCTCACAAGACATCTACAACAACTGGAAAGGCCACAAAAATACCTCACAAAGAAGATTACCAGCCTCAAACAGATGCCCTATGCAGACCGTCTCAAAAAAACCCAGCTTTACTCCGTCGCATATCGCCTACTCAGAGGTGATCTCTGCCTAACATACAAAGCTATGTCAAACCCAGAGCTGTTGGACATGATCCACTTAAAGAAGTCCCAATCCCTCCGAGCTACATGCTCTAGGGACCTAAACCTTGTCACCATAATAAACAGAACATGCCGGAGGGATAGATTCCTGTCCCAGAGACTTCCCATACTCTGAAATAAACTACTTATCCATATCTAACAAAGCTCCTCATTAGTACTCCAAGAAAAATCTTGATGATTGGATGGGAAATAGGAAATTCACCCTGGGGATCACTTCTGTGGCTCTGCTCAACAGTGGCACAGGAAAATAATTTTCTTGGGTGGCAAAAGCCAGGGTACCTTTTTGGCTGGGCTTGTATAGGCCCTAGGGCCGATAGCCTAGTACCTACCTATGAACCTATGACTCCACAGCTCCCAGATGAGCTTAGCTAAGCAAGGACATGTGTCTCAGGCTGTATTGATGTATTCCATGAAATGAAGAGCATGTTCATGTCCAGTGGAGGGTCATTTCTCATTGTTTATTTTAACTAATTGGGTTTGCACAGCACGCACCGGGTCTAAAACAAAAAAAGCCCTGGAAATATCAGGACTGTTTACATTTGGGCACTGGGTTTGAGCGGCGGGCCTTGGGTCTTAAAAGTGGTGGAACTGGGAAGTAAAAAAAGAAAAAAAGGGAAATAGCAGAATAAGAGCAATCAAGTATAAATAACATAGCTGGCAGGTGAAACGCATCATAGTCAGCCAATTATACAGGCAGGATCTGCAGCACAACATTATAAACTATGCAAACACCTGCATTTTTCCCACAAACGCTGCACCTTTGGTGTATGCATGCAGTGGAATTTTATCCAAAAAAATGTTAGGGGCTGACATTGCTTTGATCTATCAGTATGTGCTAGAGGTTGAGGGCGGTGAGGAGGATATTGCTGACAACTGCCCCAGATTGAGAAGGAAGAGAAGAGTGTTGAGACCTAGGGTAACGTACAAGGGGTTACATGATCTGGAGATAGTAGAGTGCTACAGTGTGAACAGATACATATTTCAGCAAATCATTGAGCTGTGCCAGCCTCAACTTAGACCCAGAGCCAACACAGGGGAACCCATCCCAGTGGATACCAAGGTATGTGTAGCCTTAAGAATACTAGCTACAGGTACTTTCCAAAGACCAACTGGGAACATCATGGGGATCTCACAGGCATCTGCATCCAGGGTACTGCACCAGTTCCTGGATGCCATTCTACCACATGCCAGTGAGCACATTTACTTCCCCAACACCCATGAGGAGAAGACCAACAATATGCATCTCTTCCACAATGTAACAGAATACCTGGAGGTACTGGGTGCAATAGACTGCATGCACATCCACATCAAAGCACAACCCAGGGAACAGGGTAGGGTCTACATAAACTGCAAGGGCTTCCCCTCCATCAACTGCCAGGCCATGTGCAATGCCCAGGGCATTATCATGAATGTGTGTGCTGGGAGCCCTGGAAGCTATCATGACTCACATTTGGAATTCATCACAGCTGTACCAGGCATTTGCCAGTTTGGACATCATGTATGGCCAACTGGTTGGGGATGGTGGCTGTGTGTTGGAGCCATGAATGATGACACCCATAAGAAATGCAAACACACCCACTCAAGAACACAATAATGAGACACACGCACAAACCAGGGGTCATTATAGACTGTGTGTTTGGGATACTCAAGTCACAGTTCCGCTGCCTTGACATATCTGGTTGAGTCTTGCAGTACTCTTCAGCCACATGTGCACACATGTTCACAGTATATGCCATGCTACACAATATGATTTATTTTATTTATTTATTTATTTAAGTTTGATAACCGGGGAAGTCCACTGGGCCAAGAAGAGCCTGCTTTCAGTGGGGACCCGGGGAGAAAAGCTCCACAATAATTGCAAGTTACATTTCACGTTACAAAAGGACATAGTTCATACAGTTAATTAAACATTTACAGATAAGCTCTGTGATATTTGCAATTGTCTTGTCACAATGTTACAAAAATGAAAAGACATAATTCAATACAGAAATTCCAACATTTAGATAAAGTGAATATTTTTGTTATAAACTCAATTGTAGGTTTAACATTTCAAAATATATAGCTACTAGCCATTAGTAGGTTAGGAAAATATTATGCATAAAGAGGGTAATAGTATATTTGAGATTGGAGCGTATAGTACAATAGATATTAGAGAGAAAATTCGTTTTTGGTAGAGGAAGGACTGTTTTGGGTAGGATGAAGTAATAGTAGAGGTAGTTGGATGAGTCAGTGCAAGGTGGAATGAGGGAGGGTTTAAGTTGGAGTGTGGCAAGGGCATTCCCATCTGGAAGAAAGATGACAGAGTAGCTGAGATTTGAAATTTGTATGGTTAGATAGGTTGTGTAGGTGTGTGGGGAGAGAGTTCCACTGTTTAGCTAAGGAGTGGGACAGCAGTAGATGGCCAGGAGGTTGTGCAGGTTTGTGGACATGAAGGAAATTTTGGTTTTTGGATCTGAGTGAGCAGTTGGGAATGTAAGTTTTTAAGGAAGTAGCGAGAGCTGGGCAGTTGGCAGGTTTAAAAATGAGCTTGTGGGCAATGGTGAGTTATAGGTAACTGAGGTAGTTGGGTAGTTCAAGCAAGTTGAGGGTGAGGAGGGAGTGGCAATGGTGGGATGAGTTTTTTGAATTTGTTGCAAATTAGGAGATCTTGTGGTAGCAGGATTCAAATTTGGACCAAAGGCCAAGATGGAGACTGGTAAAAAGAGGAGCACCATGCATAAGGGAGGAGAGTAGGAAGGTGGATGCAAGAGCTTCATGGGTAGAGGGGCTTAGAAAGTGGTTGTGCCTGTAGAGGAGACCTAACTTTTGGTGGGTTTTCTTGATTGCAGAGCAAATGTGGGTGTCAAATTTTAGTTCTTCATCAGTAATGATGCCAAGAAGCTTGGTGTTGGGAACAATTTCAAGCAAGGTGTTGTTTTGGCTCTGTATGGTGAATGTGGATTTGTCAATGGAGTTTTTGGTAGGGGTAAAAACCATTAGTTTGGTTTTATTTGCATTTAGTGCCGGATGGTTAGACTGCATCCAGGTTTCTGTTTTGAAGAAGGCTAGCTGGGTTTTTGCTTGGAGCTTAGAGGGGGGAGAATGCTGAGCAGATGATTGCTGAGTCATCTGCATATTGGATGACAGATGAGTTTGGGATATATTGGTGAAACCTGTGGGTGTGGGAAGGAAGGGGGAGGTTGAAGTTTTCCACTGGACAGCTTGTTGGCAGTTGGACAAGTAGCTGAAAAACCAGGCGATGGTGGTGGGAGAGAGGTGTAGGGTGGAGAGTTGGGATACAACTAGGGTGTGTGAGATGGTGTCAAAGGCCTTTGACAGATCTAGGAATAGTGTGGATACGAACTTGCCTGAGTCACGTTCGAGGTTTATGGTTTTAAGAAAGGAAAAAAGGGCAGTCATGGTGCTGTGGCCAGGGCAGAAGCCATGTTGGGTAGGGGGAGAGGAGATTGTTTAGTGTTAGGTGTGTCACAAGTTGTGCTTGTATTGTTTTCTCTAGTATTTTAGAAAGAGGGGAAAGGATGGCAACAGGCCTGAAGTTGATGGTATCATTATTTTTGACACCTTTGTGGGGGGGGGTGATGTAAGCATGGCACCAGATAGAAGGGACGTATGATTCTTGTATGGATCTATTTATAAGAATAGAGATGGGATAGGCAATGCTGTCTACAGATTGTTTGAGGAAGGTAGGTGGAAGGTTGTCGGGTGCATTGTGACTAGGTTTGAGTTTGAGGAGAATTCTTTTTATAGTGCTTTTGGGGATGAGCTTGAGGCAGAAGGATGTGGAGGAAGGTTGATGATTGGGGTGGTGGTTGGGGCTGGATGGGTGGTGGTGGAGGAGGGGGTGGGAAGGAGGTGGATAGTTTAGCTATGCAGTTTATGAAGAATGGGTTAAATTGGCTGGTTGTTTCAAGGTTGGAGAGGTTGGGGTCTGGGCAGGGGGTTTCTTTGTTGCCAGGATGCAGCATGGATGAGATGGAGTTCCCAGAATTTTTTGGGATTTGTTGAGTGCAAAGACTGGAGATTGGAGTAGTGGGCTTTGCAGTCTTTAATTATTAGTTTTTTTGCAGAGTTTTGTAGTTGCTTATACTCTAGGAGTGTTAGGGTTTTATGTTTTTGATATTGTCTCCATTTTGTGTCCCTTTGGTGCAAGGCTAGTTTAGTATATTTTGATAACCATGAGCAGGGATTGGCTTTGATGCGTTTGGTGGTGGGGGGGGGGGGGGGCTTGCTGATTGAGAAGGGTTAGGAATGAGCGGTTAAAGTAGGAAATGGCATCCTCTAGAGGAAGGGTTTTTAGAGGGGACCAGTCAGTATAGTTTAAGCATTCAGAGAAAGTTAGAGGGTTGAAAGAGGAGAGGTTGTGGGTTTGGATGTAGTGGTGTTGTTTATGTAGTGGAGATGGGAGACGGTCGGTGAAGGCTGCTAGGTGATCACTGAGAAGATCAAGTAATGTTCTGGCTTTGGTGATAAGGTTTGGGTGAGTTGTTAGGATCCAGTCAATGATGGTACCAGAGGTACCATCTTTATTTGGTCTGGTTGGAAATTGTATTACTTGGGAGAAGTTGTACAGGTTGATTGTGTGGGATGGGGCTTCAGAGTTAATAGTATTCCAATTGATGTTGGTATCACCGAGTATATAGGTTTCATTTTTTTATACTGGAGGAGAACCAGGACAGGATTTTTTCAAGAGTTTGATATTATCACCAGGGGGAATATAGAATGCAGTGATACATATGGACTTGTGGTTTAGTTTTACTAAACCTATTATGATTTCAGCACTGGCAAAGGTTGTTATTTTATTGGAGTAGAAAGTTATGGTACAGAAGGTGGAGTAGATTATTGCTATTCCACCTCCTTTTCTGTGGGCTCTATCATTGAGAATGATTTGGAAACCAAGTGGCAGGATTTTGCTATCTTTTATATAGGTTTTCAACCAGGTTTCAGAAATGGCAGTAATGTCAGGATGGTTATGGGAGAGCTAGGCATGGAGGTTAGGGATTTTGTTTTTTTGGCTTTGTGCATTAAGCGTTGGAAGGCAAATGGACTTTCAGTTTGTGGGTTGAGTGGAAAGTTTGGTGAGATTGATGTTAGAGATGGGTCCGAGGTTGGGGTGTATGTCACTGAGAGAGAGATGTGGTGGAGTAGAAGAGTGAGGAAATGTTTTGTGCAAGGGTAGCTTAGGTTGTTTGAGAGTAGTGATTTTCTGGTACCACATTTAAGAGGGGAGTAAAGGAGGGATGGGTTGGGAGCAGTTTTGGTTTGAAAAAATAGATTGGGTTAGAGGTAAAGAGTTCATGTGAGATGGATGAGTAGGATGGGAAGTGCAGTTGATGGCAAGATGTAGTGGAATCTGTATGAGAGCTATGACAAGGGATGGGAAAAAGTGTGAGATAGGTAAGAGAAGAGAGAGAGATTAGCAAGGCAATGGGGTTATAGGGAGAGATGTTATTTAGAGCATTGTAGGAGGGTATATGTTTGGAGTGATGTAGATCTACATGTTGGTGGGGTTTGGCTTAGGTGTATTGTGACTGGAGAGGTGTTGGGTGGGGAGGAGTCAGGGGATGTATAAAAGTACAGGTAGTCGGGGCAGGTGGAATTTGGGGCAGGGTAGTGGAGCAGAGTGAGCCTGAAGGGCAAAGGAGCAGGTTGCACCTTCCGGGAGGAGCAGCAGTCGCCAAACAGAAAACAATCAGTGAGAAGGTTAACAACTACAGAAATAGGGCAGCCTGTCGTTTTGGTAAGAATGTTACCTTTCTGCTTGTTTTTAATATTTATGCACCAATGGGAAGCTGCAATTCACTGAGAAGTAGGAAAATAATGCAGTTATGCCAGGGGCTTTAGAAAGGGACATGCAGTAAATTATGACACAATAGAGTACTAATTAAAAAAGAATGGAATATGGTATAAGCGAGTACACTACTGGGGATTCCTATGAAGCAAGGGGAGAAAAGCTAAGTCAAAAGATGGTGCCTTTCTACATCAGGTTTTTTATTCAATATGTAAGTACAGTCATAAGTACAAATAGTACTTACAGTTGTGCACCCTACTGAGGGATGCCCGTGGGACAGAGAGAAACAGAGTGTAGTCAGGCAGAGGTTTTTAGTATTTAAAGATGGTGCTGCAGCTCAGGGGAGGAATAAGTAAACTCTCAAGAAGAAGAGGGAGGGAATAGACAGGAATGACTGGGCTGGAAAGCTTACAATAAGATTATGTTAGGAGACAGAGAGAAGGGGGGGCTAAGAGCCAGGGCTTGGAGAAAGCTGTGAGAAGACAGGTTTGACAGGGCTAGGAAACTTACACTAGAATTATGTTAGGAGAGCAAGAAAAGGGCAGGAAGCTATGGACCAGGACTTGGAGACAAAAACAATCAACCAGCTAGCCCAGGTCAGTACCTAAGGTGTC